>NW_022196898.1:51171978-51174419 GCF_008632895.1 Mastomys coucha | reverse complement strand
TTTTTTTGTGGATATATTGATGTTATGTGTATGCATGTTCTCTACCTGCATGTATATATGCGTACCACATGTGTGCCTGGTGCCTACAGAGGTCTGAGGAGGGGTGGGATCTCCTGAGACTGGAGATGCAGATGGTTGTGAGCCACCATGGAAACTGGGAACTGAACCCCGGTCTACTGAAAGAGCGGCCAGTACACTAAACTGCTGAGCTATTTCTCCAGACCCGACTCGCCCTGCTTTATTTTCTTTTTTAAAGATTTGTTTATTTATTTTATGCATATAAGTATACCATTGTTGCTCTCTTCGGGGACACCTGAAGGGGGCACCAGACCCCATTACAGATGGTTGTGAGCCACCATGTGGTTGCTGAGAATTGAACTCAGGACCTCTGGAAGAGCAGTTGGTGCTCTTAACTGCTGAGCCATCTCTCCAGCTCTAAGATTTTTGTTTTGTTTTGTTTTTTGTTTTTTGATTTTTCGAGACAGGGTTTTTCTGTATAGTCCTGGCTGTCCTGGAACTCACTCTGTAGACCAGGCTGGCCTCGAACTCAGAAATCCACCTGCCTCTGCCTCCCAAGTGCTGGGATTAAAGGAGAACGCCACCACCGCCTGGCTCAGCTCCAAGATCTTTAATTTTTATTTAATGTATGTGAGTACACTGTAACTGTCTTCAGACACACCAGAAGAAGGCACCGGATCCTATTACAGATGGTTGTGAGCTACCATGTGGTTGCTGGGAGTTGAACTCAGGACCTCTGGGAGAGCAGCCAGTGCTCTTAACCTCTGAGCTATTTTTCCAGCCAACCCCAGCTATTTTCAACACACCAAATATGTTGTTATATCTGTTCTTACCTCCAGTCTCACCAGTAATGGCTGCTGTGAGGTGCTGAACAGCTTACCAGCCCCCAGGTCTGAAGTGTGTGAGCCCACAGTTTGCCTTGCTGAGACTTGGCCTCATGGGAAGAAAACCACCTGTTGTCCTCCAGCTGCTTTGAAATTCACAGTCTTGAGTGGCTAATGGAGCTCTCAAAGGCCCAGCCTCCTCGCCCCAGGGAGAGACACCAGAGCAGCATCCCCGCTCCCAGGCTCCTGGAAGGGACCATACAGAGCCTTCCCACAGTACAGCTCAGATTAGCTTCTGCCTCAGCCCTACATCCTTGGCTCTCACACTCTCCAACAACAAACTTCCTACATTTGTATTTCCACCTCAGAGTTTGTTTCCTGGGGAATGACTTACATAACAATTACAATTTTCATGTAACTTTTCACCTTGCCACTTAACAACTTAACTGTAGAAAAATTTTATGGTTCATTTACAGCAACATTCCTCAGTAAATCTTGACATCTGCAGTGCTAGACTCCAAGATCTTTCTGGCTGTTGGTTGGTTATGTGCTTGTTTGGTTTGGTTTAGTGCTGGAGATCAAGTCCAGGGGTCTTTGTGCTTGCTGGGACCTCCTAACCCTTTGTAGCCTCTTCCCCAATAAGATTGCAGCATCTAAGATCACATACCCCTTTTGACAAGACACATCTAGTTAGATCTCTGTAGAAGAGCAGCCACAATCAGTTAGGCATTCATCCCGCACACCAATCAAAAGAAAACAGTGAACTGGTGTGAACTATATCTTGGAAGGACATGTCACCCTTGGTTAACAGAAGTATTGCTGGGTACTTCTGCAGCACTCACTGGAAGCCCACAAGTATACTACAGAGGAAGTCCACACTTGCAACTTTCACATAGTACCATTTAGGGTCAAAGGGGAAGTGTGGCATCATTTGGTTTTTATCTTTGTAGTTAGCTTTGGGTTTGAGACAGGATCATATGTAGTCCAGGCTGGCCTTGAATTGGCTGTGTAGCTAAGGATGATCTTGAACTTCTTGGATCCTTCTGCTCCTATCTTCTGAGGGTGGAATTACAGACAAGCACTACCAGGCCTAGTTAGTGTTGGGAATTGAACCCAGGCTTTGTGCATTCCAGGAAAGCTCTCTATTGAGTTCTATTCCCAGCCCCCAAATATCCTAGCATCACTTGTTCATAAATGACTAACTATAGCAGTAGCAGATACCTCTCACCTTAGGATACCGTGGTCTTTTAGTTCAAACGTTCTATGGATGTAGCCATGGCGGTATACACCCATCATCCCAGCATTCAAGGCACTAAGGCATGAGGATAACAAGCTTGGGCCAGCCTGGGCTACATAGCAAGACCACTTTGAACACAAAGATCCAAGAACAAAGTTCTGAAATAAAAACAGACAACAGGTCTTTGCCAGATGTTTTTCAGAGAGAAAGGGATGGAAATAGCAAGCTTGATTAGTTATTAGTAATATTGTCAAAAATACCGTTCCTGGAATATATGGAATATATATATATATATATAATGCTCACTGAAATGTTCACTTTTCTTTCCTTTTTGTTTTGGTTTTTGTTTGTTTGTTTTGGGG
>NW_022196898.1:51166543-51171556 GCF_008632895.1 Mastomys coucha | reverse complement strand
AAAAAAGACAGTGTTCCAAGGCTGGAGAGGTAGCTCAGTGGTTAAGAGCACTGACTGCTCTTCCAAAGGTCCTGAGTTCAATTCCCAGCAACCACTGACTGCTCTTCCAAAGGTCCTGAGTTCAATTCCCAGCAACCACATGATGGCTCAATCTGATGCCCTCTTCTGGTGTGTGTGAAGATAGCAACAGTGTACTCATATACAATAAATAAATAAATAAATAAATAAATAAATAAATAAATAGAAGAAGACTGTGTTCCAGTGTGTAGCCCTGGCTGTCCTGGAACTACACAGCAACAGTGTACTCATATACATAAAATAACTAACTAACTAAATAAATAAATAAATAAATAAATAAATAAATAAGTAGAAGAAGACCATGTTCCAGTGTGTAGCCCTGGCTGTCCTGGAACTCCCTCTGTAGACCAGGCTGGCCTTGAAGTGAGAGAACAACCTGCCTCTGCATCTCAAGTGCTGGAATCAAAGGCGTGTACCACTACTACCATTATGATTGCATTGCTTTGTGTATACTGTTTTGGGTTTTTTTTGAGACAGGATCTCAATATGTAGCTCCAACTGTCTTAGTGTAAGGGTCCACGATTTGCCAAAGAATGATACCCTAGACTCAAATAGTATGCAAAAGCGTAGAGTGTTTTATTCTGCAGAAGTCCAGCATGCTGGGGTCTACCATTTACCACCAAGATGGAGATGCCCAAGTGAACTCACAGGCCCAATTTAAAGCACATTAGGGGAATTTCAGGGATGGGTAGGTGACCTTTACCTTAATTGCTTGGTTCTCTATCTAGGGAAATTCCAGAACAATTGCTGGGTGTGGGGGTGCTGGAAATTGTTCTTAGGGAAGCCTCGAGACTGTCGCTGACCCATTGCCCTTGCTTCAGGCCAGGTGCTGGGGCCACTTCTGCTTGGCTGCCCAAGGCCTGGGTTTTTTGTTTGTTTGTTTGTTTGTTTGTTTGTTTGTGTTTTCCCAGTAAAGTAACTGACTTGCCTGGACTTGCCCAGTTCTGGGAAACAGAGATCTAGGCCTAGTCTCCTGAACTGCCAAAATGAAGCCTGTTATGGAGTCAACCTGTCTCAGTCCTCTCATTAGAACTCATTATATAGAACAGGCTTTCCTTGAACTCACAGGAATTCTCCTGCCTCTGCCTCACAAATGCTGGGGTTAAAGATGTGCATTGCTATGCGTGGCTTTTATGATCATATTTCTAACATTGGCATAGATAAGTTTACATGTCATTCTTTACAATACGTACACTTTGTGTAAAATGAAACACACGGGATACTGGATCTGCCATGGACATGCTGCCAGAGAAGAGCTTCTATTCTGTGCTGTATTGTATTCAGCAGTATTGAACAGCAGAAAAAGATAGCAAAGTAATAATTATATCAATTACAAATGATTAGATACATTAGCATAAAAAGATGCTCTTATTGTATTATACCTGTATGCCACAAGAAACCTCTAGTGTTTGGTGTTGGAGAGATAGCCCAGGAGTTGAGTCCAAAGTGCTCTTGAAGAAGGTTCCAAATTTGTCTCCCAGCACCAACACTGGGTGGTTTACAACTGCCTGTAATTCTAGGTTTCAGGAAATACAGTGCCTCCTTCTGGACTCTACAAATAACTGCATTCATATATGTATATATCCATATACACACAGACATACACACACAGACATACACACATATATAATCAAAACAAAAAACAAAAAAAAATTTTTTGGACATAGATTGATTTCTTTCCCCTGAAGACTTACCTCAACAATCCATAGAAACAAATTTTCTTTTTTAAAAATTTTATTTATTCACTTGGGAGGCAAAGGCAGGTGGGTTTCTGAGTTCGAGGCCAGCCTGGTCTACAGAGTGAGTTCCAGGACAGCCAGGGCTACACAGAGAAACCCTGTCTCGAAAAAAAAAAAACAAAACAAAACAAAACAAAGCAAAACAAAAAAAAAACAAAAGAAAGGTTATTTCATGGGCTGGTGAGATGGCTCAGAGGGGAAGAGCACCGACTGATCTTCAGAAGGTCATGAGTTCAAATCCCAGCAACCACATGGTAGCTCACAACCACCTGTAATGAGAAAAAAAAATTATTTATTTATTTATTTATTTAGAAACAGGATCTAATCTCTCTATATAGTCCTAGCTATCCTGGAACTCTCTCTGTAGAACAGGCTGGCTTCAAAGTCAGAGATCCAGCTACTGTGGTCCCCCTAGTGCTGGGATTATGGAAAGGCACATGCAGCCCAAAACAAATCTGGAAAAGAAAAACACTGAGTTTGATTTTTTTTTTCAAGACAGGGTTTCTCTGTGTAGCCCCGGCTGTCCTGGATCCCACTCTGTAGACCAGGCTGGCCTCAAACTCAGAAATCCACCTGCCTCTGCCTCCCAAGTGCTGGGATTAAAGGCATGTGCCACCACTGCCCGGTGATATTTGATCTTTTTTAAAAAATTATTTTTATAAGCAGGTCATGGTGGCATGTCCCTTTAAATCCCAGCATTTGGGAGGCAGAGACCAGCCTGGTCTACAGAGCAAGTTCCAGGACAGTTACACAGAAAAACCCTTGTCCAAAAAACAAACAACTAAAACAAACAAACAAAACCCCAAAATCCCACCACCGCCAATAATAATAATAATAATAATAATAATAATAATAATAAGAATAAGAAGAAGAAGAAGAAGAAGAAGAAGAAGAAGAAGAAGGAGAAGAAGAAGAAGAGGAAGAAAATTTTGTGATTGATTATATTCAGTGACTTCAGAAGAAAATTGAGAACCAGTGTGATTATTTGTTGTAAAATTTTATGTAGTTGTGCTAATTTTCACTGTTTTATGCTACTATGGTTTCCTTTTATAATTAAAATATTATCATGTGCATATATGTTGTATATGCATTTATGCCACAGCATGAACAGGCCAGGGGACATTTTGTGCCATCAGCCCTTTCCTTCCATCTTCACATTTGGTTCCCAACATCCCCCTCATCAGCACAGAATTCTCCTGTATTAACAGCCTTTCTTTCCTGCTGACTTGTGCAGTGTGAGTGAGTCATGCCATTGACACGGACAGACTTGCTTTTGTATACTCACAATTCATTATTGTTCCATAAGCTGGCATTGTGGATTGTACTGCTATTTAGTAAATTCATGGCTGGAGAGATAGTTCAGTGGTTAGAGCATGGACTGCCCTTGCAGATTTTATTTCTAGCATCCACATCAGGTAGAGCACAACCACTCGTAACTCAGCTCCAGGAGGAATCTATCACCTTTGACCTCTTGCAGGTTTCTGCACTTGAGTGCAGATGGACACACATACTTAGGGCCCTCCCCCACCAATCACTAACTATGAAAATGCAGGCTTGCCTACAGCCCAATCTTATGGAGGAGTTTTCTTAATCTTTCTCAAAGATATCTTTAGCTTGTGTCAAGTTGACATAAAACTGTCCAGTACACCACTCTTTCAGAGGACCCAGGTTCTGTTCCCAGCACCCACATGGCCACTGCAACTGTAAGTTTGGTTCTAGGGGATCCAATGTCTCTTCTAGCCTTCTCAGGCTCCAGCACACATGTGTTATGCATACATATACTCAGGCACACATACAAAATAAATATTAAAAAAATAATTTCACAAGATGTATCAAATTTATTGCCACCCTCTCTCCACTGAGGATTGAACCCAGGACCTTGTGCATGCCAAGCAAGTGACACTCCACTGGGCTTCTCTTCCTCGTCCAGGCAGGGTCTTATTAAATTACGCAGGCTGCCATGCAAGTTGGAATCCTTCTGCTTGAGCCTCCCAAGCAGCTGGGGTTCTAGGAGTGTGTCGCCACATAGACTGTTGTGTACAATTCACAAGAACTCTAGATTTGGCTTAGCAGTCTTCACCCCAGTAATTCATTAATTCCTTTTATTCCATTCAGATTTTAATAACTAGCATCACCAACTTCGTAACACACACTCTACTTTGCCCAATAGTGCTTTAGTTTACAGAACAGCTTAGGGTTAAAGAGGCCACAGGGTCTATGGGCCTTCCGGAAGATACAGGCAGGAAGCTGATGTAGTTCAAAGCAAGTCATTGCAGGATGGACTTACAGAGTCCATCACAGAGGCCATGGTCAGACCTATCGGTCTGTAGACCCAGTCAACTGAGGAACCAGGACTGAGGGGAAGCCCTGGGACAGAGTCCTGAGTTGACTCAGTGATTCGTTTACTAGGTGGTCTAGGGGAGCGGCCATGCCCTGTCAGGTGCCTGTGCTGTTATATGGTCCAGCATGGTCCAGCTGGCGAGGCAACGACATTCACTGGTCTAGTGTGTTTCCTCATAGGTCTGTTTTCTCCAATACAATTTTGGCATACTTGTGTGCCTGCCTGCTCTTGATTTAATCTGTTAATTTCACGAGTGCCAACTTGTCCCAGCCGCCAGCAGCTGCATACAGACAGGGTCTTCTGGAAGAAGGGAAGAAGGGGCCTGGGGGAAATTAAGGGAATTGGATGGCGAGAGGAATAAATAAAAAATGGGACTGAGCCATGGCTTCTGGTTCAAGTCCAAAGTGTATTATCAAACTGAGAATCAAGCAGGCAGGCAAAACCTCGCCTTCAGTTCACCAGCATCTCATGGCCAAATTAGCATCTTGATGCTAGGTCTTGAAGTCAGGTGAAGAAATTCAGCAGGATGTAGCTGTTAGCAGGAACCTCTAGCCCTTGAAGTAGCAGGAACAGAAGGGCTTTGTTTAAGTCTGGAAGCCTCGCCCCAGGTGGGCCAGCTGGTTGTGGCAAGGCAATGTCTGAGACAGCCACCTCCTGGCTGGGGGGAGGTCACAGTTCCTCCTTATTTATTTATTAAAAATTAGCTGGATTGGGGCATGAGATATATTTATGCACCATAGACCTGCCTGGGAATTATGGTGGCTTGGTGGCCCTGAAAGACCCCCAGGGCCGGGCGGTGGTGGCGCACGCCTATAATCCTAGCACTTGGGAGGCAGAGGCAGGCGGATTTCTGAG
>NW_022196898.1:51165529-51166035 GCF_008632895.1 Mastomys coucha | reverse complement strand
AACCACTAGACCTTCATTCTTAGTTCCTCCCTCATTGTGGATCATTCAGGAGGGGCAGGTATCGGGAATCAGAGCCCTGAGGCTCTGGGCTCCTGGAACTGGCTATTTTATATTTCTGGCTGGCTACAATGGCCCTCCATGTCCTTTTAGGTAAAGGTTATACACCATACATTTGTATTAAATGCCCTCATTTTAAATTCTAAGATTCTCCAGCCTTTCATTCCCCACTTCTTCTAGTAAATAGTTCTAATCATAGAACTAAATATCAGTATCATTATATTTTAGATTTTCCTGGCCTTGCAAAGTATAATATTGTTGGCCTAACATTAGAATCTGAACAGCACTTATTCTTTCTCTGAACTTACTCATGGAGTCTCTAATGACTCTTGAATGGTTTGCATAAAAGCAACATTTTCCTATATTTAAATCAATGGCAGTTCTTAACTCTCTATAAGTCTTATGCTGCAATACCATAGCAGATGTTCCTGTAGCTGCCCCTGCAGACC
>NW_022196898.1:51155825-51163833 GCF_008632895.1 Mastomys coucha | reverse complement strand
AATGCCACACAATGGCCCCAGTTGGGGCCCCCTTGGAAAAGTTTGTGGGATACCTGGGTGAAGGGTTGGTGGGCTGAGCCTGAGGTCACGTAGCTGAGTAGCAGGTCAGAGATGGTATGGTGGAAGCAGGTCTCAAATTCATCTCCAGCAGCCCACATGGCTTGGTGCCGCTGGTCAGCTGCTGGGCCTTCCCCAGAGCCAGCTCCATAGACATAACCTTTCTGCCTCAGCTTATGTCTGGGGTTGAGGCTGGGGTCGCCATCCAGGTGGCCAGCCTGGATGGGGAAAAGCCAGGGATCTGGATCTGGCCTGGAAAAAACTGGAACTGCAGCACCTGGGTCTAGGCCCCTGCCTCTAACCATTTGGCAACTATGGGGACAATTCCATGTTTCTGATTGCCCTCTCGGGAAACCGGGACCACGGGATTCCTGCCGACACCATTTTTTATTCCCGGTTCCCCCAGGAGCAGCCCAAAGACCCAGCGGCAGTGGCTCCAGCTCCAACACCGTCCATCAGTCAAGGGGGGTGTAAGTCGTCAGTCCAAGGTCCAAACACACACACACAAAATCAGTCACCACACAGACACCCACCTTTTCAGGTCCATGACACCAAGAAAGACAACTGGGCCCAGTAACAAACATCAGGTATACAGGTAATCAAAGCCAAATCACAGAGTCTCTCAGCCCGTGCCTGCCACAGCTGCCGAGATGGACTGGTCACAAAATACACACAAAAAGACTCGTCTCAATTGCGAGTGCCAACCTTACTTCAGAAAAACAGACAGCTGGAAATTTACCAAGGTCCTTATTTCACCTGAACTGGCATGTCCCTAACCTCCGTCCAGAGCCAATGTCAAAGTTACCATCGCAGTCACAAGGGCGACAAAAATCACAAAACACAACACAGAAAATCAGACAAAGAGTAACATACCAAAAGCGGAGCCAATTGAACAGGTTAAATGGCTGGGAGAACAGACCCACACTCCTCTCGAGCAGGGTTAATGTTTCTCCCCTGGTCTCCCATGGGGTTCCTCCTGGGCGTCCCCGAGGATCCCCAATCCACTGGGATGTCTCCCAGGGTACTAGTCAGTGATCCTAGCACGTCTGCCGATCAGCCCCCTTTCCCCCTCACGGAGGGCAGGGAGTCGCTGACTGAAAATAAGCCCTGCTATCCCTTCCCGGGAAGCAGCCAGGTCCAAACTCACAGGTTGCAAAACAGGCAGGCAGTTCACAGACACATTACGAGAACTCAAACAGACAGACAAACCACAATTAAGAACTCACCTCCAAGGGGTCTTCAGAGAGTCAAGGGTGGTCGTAAATCCCGCAGATGAGCCCCCAAATGAAAGACCCCCAGAACTGGGGAGATCCTTACTCAAGTCTTGGGATGACATGACCACCCAATGACTCACGAAAGACCGAACTTGCTCCAATCAGGTTTATTGGGGATACCAGTACCGGGGTCAATCTCATGACCTTGCCAGTCAGAGGAGTTCAACCCCCGGGCACAAGAAGTGTAGGGTATTTAAGGGAAGTTGGGGGCAGAGAGAGAGTTACCAAGGAAACAGAACATAAAAACAGTGGAAAATTTCAGAGGGACCTGACCCAAGGTATTCAGTTAGGGAGGGGAACACATTCATTCTAGGAATGTAATCTTCATCTACTGGTTGACAGGGTGGAGAGTCTCATAAACCACTAGACCTTCATTCTTAGTTCCGCCCTCATTGTGGATCATTCAGGAGGGGCAGGTATCGGGAACCAGAGCCCTGAGGCTCTGGGTTCCTGGAACTGGCTATTTTATATTTCTGACTGGCTACAGTGGCCCTCCATGTCCTTTTAGGTAAAGGTTATACACCATACATTTGTATTAAATGCCCTCATTTTAAATTCTAAGATTCTCCAGCCTTTCAGCCCCACCTGTCTTAGATGTAGATATACTGGTCTTTCCCTTACCTGTCTTGGAATATCACTTGAAGCTAGTTTGTGTGTATTTGCACAAACTGGGCCTTTTAGTGTCTATTATTAATAAACATGGCCTCTTGGCACATGACTCTGTCTTAGGTTGGTGAAAGCCATAGATCCAGTGATCCATCTTTGGCTGCAGGCCCTCACAGCACACCTTTTTCCCATACAGACCAAAGCTAGGATATGTATATAATGCCTT
Organism: Mastomys coucha; assembly: GCF_008632895.1. NCBI lineage: Eukaryota > Metazoa > Chordata > Mammalia > Rodentia > Muridae > Mastomys > Mastomys coucha. The sequence continues at coordinate 51,161,670 of NW_022196898.1, read as the reverse complement.
TTCTTTATCACAGTGAATAACTGCCAATAACTGCCATGTAGAGCCTCTCTGAAGTCCAGCTTGGAGCGGAGCCTGTATGTCTGTAACAAACCTGCTTGAGATAAAAAATTCAAAAGTTTAAAAGTAACAAGCTTAACATTATCTTGAGAATGTCCCAGGCACTCAATTCAGTTGCAAATTAGCAATGCTCAGACTCAAGGTCTGGCCTCTGGGTGTTGGGGGAGGTGGCTCTGAGAATTACAAATGAACTCTTAATTCTCAGGAAAGTACGGGAGGCTATTTCAACTGAAGTTTGTTGGCTTTGAAAGAGTTAAATTTGAGACTTGTGCTGGCTAATGAGAAAATTGCAGGTTTGAAGAAAAAACACAGTGGACCAAGGTCGAATATGTCCAAATAAGCCTGGGCAAAAATAAGCAAGCTGTTAAGACATTCTGGAATTGGGCTGGTGAGATGGCTCAGCGGGGAAGAGCACCGACTACTCTTCAGAAGGTCATGAGTTCAAATCCCAGCAACCACATGGTGTCTCACAACCACCCATAATGAGATCTGACGCCCTCATCTGGTGCGTCTGAAGACAGCTACAGTGTACCTACATATAATAAATAAATAAATCTTTAAAAAAAAAAAAAGACATTGTGGGAACTAACAGGCCAAAAATATATAGAAGAGAAAACATGCAAGGATATGTCTGGGCAGACACTGAGTAGTGGGCCATCTGGTCCTCTTAGATATGGTTTAAGGTCAGATGTTCTGTTGACTCAGATTAACACCAACCTTAGGAATTTTCCACTCTGTTCTGCATGTACTAGTTAATATTTGAACTAGCCAATCATGTACAGCTACACTGATTCCTTTGTTCCCCCAGACCTTTTTCCTATATAAACCCCTAAACCTTGAGCCTCATGGTTGATTCCACTATCTCCTGCGTGAGATAGGTGTGCTGTCAGCCCGGAGCACTCCAAGAAATTAAACTGCCTCATGTGTTTACATCAAGATGTCTCTCGTGATTCCTTGGGTGCGTGTCCTCCCGAGACTTGAGTGGGGGTCTCCCTACAGGGTCTTTCAGCTGATAAAAATTTCTAGCTATTATTTTAGTTGAAAACATGTCTACTAAAAAGACTCTGGATCTGTATCCACTTGACAAACCAATGTTTCAGGCAGCCATCGTGCTCTAACACAAAAGGAACCTCTTCCCCAAACTAAGACGGGGTCAGGACCATACCACATGTTAGGAAGTGGATCTAGCCATTTTACCATGGCATAAGAACTGGGAATGTGTGGATGCCAATGACGATCCAAGGCAGACTAACCTTTAGTATCAGACTGCAAAAACATTTTTTAAAACAAGCAAACAGCAAGATATGCTTTTGGAGGTAGCTTTGCAGGGTATGAGCAACTTTCTTATTTGCATTAATAAACTCCTTGCCAGTGTATTCTCTGTGGTGTGTGCCAGACAGATGATGGTTACTTACTTGCATGGACAAGTTGCAGACAGAGCTGGAGAGGTGGTTCAGACATTAAGAACATTGACTGCTTTTCCAGAGGCTCTGGTTTCGATTCCAAGAATCCACATGGCAGTTCACAATAGTCTGTTGTAAATGTTGCTTTTATTTCCTCAGATGAAATGATGAGATGATAGCTGTACCCCAGCTGTGCAACTACACAATTTGGGCCTAGCCCAGAGCATTTCCTTCTCTGTTCTAACTATGTTTAGGCCTAGGTCTGGACGTTTCTAGCCTCTGAACAATCTAATCATCCAAGCTGACTGATTCAACCCAGCTTCTCTTGGCTTCTGACTGAGTTGCTCTGCCTGGCCTCATACTAACTTTGGCCATATGTCTTAATCTTCTGATTCTTTCTCATTGCTTGGCTCATTCTGTTTTTAATCTGTGTTGTAGTGCCAGGAAAATATTAGTGATCCCCTCAAAACATAGACAGGAGCCAATACAGTGCAACTCACAGCAGGGTCTTTACTCTGTTCAAGCTCACGAAGAACAGTTTAGATGGTGGAGGAGCCCCAAATGTCTATTTGTGCAAGACTTTATAGTAAGCAACAAATTGGGGATGAGTGTTCAAGCATTTAATTGGAAAGCTAGTGTGGCCTTTAACATAATTGGTTGGTGCTGGGAATCATATCATAAACTTAATTTCTGCTCCCCTCTACATTGGTGGTTGTTAGGCAGGGGGTGGACTTATAAACTGAGGGTGCTGGTTTGTTGAGGGCATAACTGGAAATGCTGATCTTGATGAGGGTGTAACCTGGAGACACTGGTCTTGTTGGGGATTAGCCTGGAGACTGGAGCTAGGATCAGGTTTTGTTGGGGTACAACTTGAAAACTAATCCTAGGTACCAGCCTCTTAGTTTACCTGAGTTCAAACTTAGGTCAAGTTATCTAAAATGTAGGGAACTTAAAAAAAAATTGGCCTCACAGTGTCTAGCTTGTTCCCTCTGTAACCTGTCTCTGTAGAACTGCCCCAGTAAAACTGTCATATAACACTACACACACACACACACACACACACACACACCTCTCTTTCAGCTTTTTTCTTTGTTCCTTTGTTTTGTTTTTTTGAGACAGGGTTTCTCTGTGTAGCCCTGGCTATCCTGGAACTCACTCTGTAGACCAGGCTAGCCTCAAACTCAGAAATCCACCTGCCTCTGTCTCCCAAGTGCTGGGATTAAAGGCGTGCGCCACCACTGCCTGGCTCTCTTTCAGCTTTTAAGTAGCCTCTCTTCCCTGCGCTGTTCTTGTGTGAGTTGAGTATATCCTGCCTCTGACTCATTCTATCATTTGACATAAATTGTTTCTTTAATTCCTCACTTTGTCTGCCCCTCAATTAGATGTTACTTTCAAACATGGCTGCTCCCTTCTACAAACTAACCTTACCTTCATTGTTAAGGATTAAAGGTGTGTGCTAAGGGCATGTTTGTATTCCAGCCAGATCACACTGCAATCCCGAGCATGTCTGCATTCCAGCAGGATCACTTCTTTGGATGTGATTCCTTGCCAGAGCAGCCACGTTCCTGGATTAAAATTCCTCTACAATCTGCAACTTCCGTCCCAGGTTTCCTCTTTTTGTCTCTGTAGGTACTGAATATAAGTGGTATATAGATACGCGCAGGTAAAGCATCCATACACATAAAACTACATTAAAAGATGCGGAGTCATTTTGCCTTGCATTTGTATTCAGCACTTGAGTATAGCAAACTGCTGCTTTATAAAATCGAGTCACACGGGGCAAGGCACAACCTGCAAGCTGCTGTTCTTTGCATCATGACTTAACTCAGCACAGGGCAGGGCCTGAGCCCACAGCTTGATGGAGATTCATTGTATGGTACAAGATAAGTCATCTCTACCCAAGCACAGGACTGCTGGCTGGTGAATTGTAGAAACTGAGGGTGCAATCTGTACTGTATATGTAGACTCAGTAGCTTTTTTAAAGGACGAAGTCTAGTCACATGCCCTAAGTGAATAGTTGGGTGGGAAACTAGGAGATTAAGTGAAACCAATTAAAGTTTTATTATAAAGTTATATTACAGGAGGAAGCTGGAGAAACGGTTCGTTCTTTTTTTCCTTTCTTTCTTTTTTTTTTTTTTTTTTTTTTTTTTTTTTTTTTTTTTTTTTTTTTTTTTTTTGTTTTTCGACTGGTTGTTTTTTCTGGGGACTTGGGTTCAATTCCCACATGGCAACTTACAACCATCTGTGCCTCTTGTTCCAGGGGATCTGATGCATTCTTTTAGCACCCATGAGCACCAAGGAGCCAAGTGTTGCACAGGCATTCAGGCAAACACCTGTAAGTGGAAGTAAACAAGCAGAGCAAATAATAAAGAAAGCATGAACATATAGTCCCTAGCATGATAACTGAGACAATAAGCTCTGGGTTTAACTCTACCTCAAAAGATGTAAGAATTTAACCAAGCAAAAAGAGACAGTAGGGGAGGCTGGAGAAATGGCTCAGCAGTTAAGGGCTCTGACTGCTCTTCCAAAACTTCTGAGTTCAATTCCTAGTAACTACATGGTGACTCACAACCATCTGTAATGGGATCCGATGCCCTCTTCTGGTATGTCTGAAGACAGTAACAGTGTACTCACATATGTGACATAAATAAATCTTTTTTTTAAAAAAGGGAGAGACAGTAGAAAATAAGCTTGAACCTGTAAAATATATTTAAAGAGAGTGTTTTAAAAACTATAACAAACAGGAATTTGTTGGCTCATGCATAGTTCTGAAGGAGGCTAGGATTTAGAATCTAGTGAGGAGGGTCTTCCTGTTCTGTCTTCCCATGATAGAAGTACAAAGAAGGGCTGGAAAGATGGCTCAGCTGTTAAGAGCACCGACTGCTCTTCCAAAGGTCGTGAGTTCAAATCCCAGCAACCACATGGTGGCTCAAAACCATCCATAATGAGATCTGATGCTCCCTTCTGGAGTGTCTGAAGACAGCTACAGTGAACTTACATATAATAAATAAATAAATAAATCTTTAAAAAAAAAAGTACAAATTAAAGGAAGTGGAGGGAAAGAGTGACAGAAGGCGGGGGAGAAAGAGACAGACAGAGAGGCACAGAGACATGGGGTGGGCAGCTATTGGGGCCAGAGTATAACTAAATGTTATGAATGATATAATTACTTGTTTCCTGGGACTCACAATCTCACAATGCCATGGGATCAGTCCCTAGTACTGTGAAAACCTCCAGCAAGCCTGCAGAGCTGTTAGTAATAAATTATTTAACCCCTATCTTCAACAATTCACAACAATTTGCTCAAGAGCTGTCAGCTTCTGGCCATCTTCTAGGCCAGACCATGTCTCAGACTAGTAAAAACATCCTAATTTCCCACCAAGGATATTATACCATAATAAATATAACAAGTCTACCCAGGCATTGTGACACACACCATTAATCCTAGCACTCAGGCACTCCAAAGACAGAGCCAGGTAGATCACTGTGAATTCCACACCAGTGTGGTCTACATAGTTTCAGGCCCAGTCAGGAATACATAATGAGACCCATTATACAATTATACATGCATACATACATATATTCATAGAACAGAGAGAGACAATGCACACACACACATGCGCACACACACAAATATATACTCTAAAGCAAAAGAAGATAAAACACAGAGGGTACAAGGGTGTCGAATGGTTTATCATACTGTGCCAGCTAAGAGAAAGGGGTTATCTCTCAACTCAGGGAAGACCCAGCGTGTCACAGACTACTATCTTCAGCTGTTGGCTTCCTCCTTTCATTCTGCCTATTCCGATAAAACTGTCTCCAGTTTAATCAACACTAACTACAATGCTCCATCCCATGACCAAATGGAAGACACCTGATCCAGGATGGCGGAGGCCCCAGCCCACCTTTGAACCCAAAGACTAAACAGAATCTATACCTTCTCTGGAATCACATCTGCTGACAGACTGCCTTTCTCTAAGATGGCAGTTAGTAACGTTAGTTCAGGGTGGAGGTCTGATTCTGCCTGTGCCTTTGACTCCTTACATAGAGGAAGCCCTCAGGTAAGAGGAGGAAACAATAAGGGAAATAAAAAGTGGCAGATGAAAAAGAGTAAAATGAACACCTGAATTTCATTTACCCTACAGTCAGCTTTGCCCTTGTCCTCAACAGCCAAATGAGTAATTACAGCTTATGGGGGAATTTTAAACCTTAAACTGTCACCACAAAGAGAGTTGCAATCTACAGAAAGGCATTCTAAGAATAGAAGAAACAAGATCTAATGTAATATGGATAAGGCCTCAGGGTACAAAGTAGGGTAAAACAGCCGGGCGGTGGTGGCGCACGCCTTTAATCCTAGCACTTGGGAGGCGGAGGCAGGCGGATTT
>NW_022196898.1:51140292-51155163 GCF_008632895.1 Mastomys coucha | reverse complement strand
TTTTTTTTTTTTTCTGTGCAGTTTTGACCCTACTAGAACTCACTCTGTAGACTAGACTGGCCTCAAACTCACAGAGATCCACCTGCTTCTGCCTGAGTGCTGGGATTAATGGAGTGTGCTACCATGCCCTTCTCAAACACCAATTTTTTAAACATGTTAACCAACCAGTTACTACCTGCCAGTTACTTGTATTAGTTCCCTACTGGTGCTGTGACAAATTATCACAAACCGTGAGGCTTAAGTTAGAACAAATTTCCTCCCAGTTCTGGCAGCTGAAGCCCGAAGTAGATCTACAAAGCAGAACTTCTTGGGAATTCTTGGTAGATAGATTTGTTTCTTCAGCTTTTCCAGTTTCTAGAAGCCACCTTGCATTCCTTGGCCCAGGATTCTCATTCATTTCCAAAGTTAGCACACCAGCATTCCCTGATTTCTTTGCTTCTCACCTGCCATTACTTTGTATCTACCTAGGTAATCCCAGAAAGATTTTTTTTTTTTTTTTAGTTTTTCTAGACAGGGTTTCTCTTTATACCCAGAATGAGTTTTGATCTAAGGACTTAAGTCATCTTCAGGGACCAGTATTAAGCCTAATACAATTATCTACTTGTAAAAGAACAGGAAAGATAGCAGTTAGACAACCCGTGGTGCAAGCAAGGTTTAGGTAAGCTGAGAAAAGTAGACGGGCCTGGTGTCAGCACTCGGGAGGCAGAACCAAGAGGGTCTCTGTGTTTGAGGCCAGTAGTGAGTCTAAATCGTGAGTTCCAAGATAAGCCAAAAATAAATAAGTAATAATAATAAAAGCCACTGTTTCTATGGATGGATGAATGAAGGTAAGCCCCCAGTTAAAACCAAGCTGAATAAAAATAGGTTATGGTCTGTTTTAGCTTCACTGATGGCTACAAAACCTATTATGGGTGAAGTCATGGGGAAAGGCCATAACTGACTATTTTTTTTAAAGATTTATTTATTTATTATATGTAAGTACACTATAGCTGTCTTCAGACACTCCAGAAGAAGGCGTCTGCTCTCGTTAAGGATGGTTGTGAGCCACCATGTGGTTGCTGGGATTTGAACTCAGGACCTTCGGAAGAGCAGTCAGTGCTTTTAACCACTGAGCCATCTCTCCAGCACGCCCCCCCCCTTTTGTATTCATAACTGACTTTTAGGGAACAAAAGGCTTAGTATATTCTGAAGGTTCTGGCAAGGCTGGTGGCCAGGCCAGGTTGGTTCTCACGTTTGGTAGGAATAGATCATGAATGAACTGAGAATTTTCTACTACTGAACGGATCATTTCCAGCAGGGTGGAAGGAAGGGAGAAGGGAGAACAGGAACTTTGTCAAGGTGGGGCTGGCAGAAGCCAAGTATGGGTCAGACAAGGACCAGGCATACCTAACACACCTTCTCAGTGAGAAAGATGGGATAGTGTAGTGGGTATCTTTGTGATAGCAACTGCTACTCTTCCACTTGGAAATGGCTGTCTCCTGAGCATGTACAGACACAATCCTAACCTCTCTCATCTTCTCTTTACTGCTTCTCCATGTACACAGTCTGCAGTTGCTCTTTGACAACTGATACCAAAGGTGAGTGAGAAAAAGAGATAAGGGGCTGGAGAGATGGCTCAGTAATTAAGAGCACTGACTGTTCTTCTAAGGGTCCTGAGTTCAATCCCAGCAACCACATGGTGGCTCACAATCACCACATATTTCCACCAACCCCAAAGCCAAGAATGCCCTCAGGTCACCTGTAACACATCTCAGGTTTTTTTTCACTTCATGCTCACTCACTTTTGTGTTGTTCCCACCAATGTAGGTAGTAAAAGCCATGATTTATGACCTTCTCTTTGCCCTGTCACTATGAGAACTTCATGTAGCCACTTCCTCATGGGAACTGTCATTCAAGGCAACTTGAATCCATGTTTCTGCTCCATTCTCACTCATGTTTGACCCAGAAAAATGCTTATTTATTCCCTTTGAAGTTAGGCCCATGTTTTGCATCAAGAGTTTTTTTTTAAAGATTAATTTTATTTATTTTATGTGTATGAGTACATGAGTACACTATAGCTGTACAGATGGCCGTAAACTATCATGTGTGTGGCTTCTGGGAATTGAACTCAGGACCTCTGCTGGCCCCGCTTGCTTGGACCCCAATCGCTCCAGCATAATTCACTGTAGCTGTCTTCAGATACACCAGAAGAGGGCGTCAGATCTCATTATTGGTGGATGTGAGCCACCATGTGGTTGCTGGGAACCGAACTCAGGACCTTCGGAAGAGCAGTCAGTGCTTTTACCCATTGAGCCATCTCACCAGCCCTCGGTTTTTGTCTTTGTTTTTTGGTTTTTTGTTTTTTGTTTTTTGAGACAGGGTTTCTCTGTATAGCCCTGGCTGTCCTGGAACTCACTCTGTAGACCAGACTGGCCTCGAACTCAGAAATCTAACTGCCTCTGCCTCCCAAGTGCTGGGATTACAGGCGTGCGGCTGGTGGTTTTTCTTGTTTTTTTGTTGTTGTTGTTGTTGTTTTTGTTTTTAACTGTCTTGTATATGCATTCTTCCCCTCAGCTTTCTCATTTCTTGAACCCAGAGTCTATTGAATATTGACATTCTTAATTGTCAATATTCTTGATTTCTCTTTTCTTTGCTCTGTTTTCCATATTTTCATTTTGGGTCCATTTTCTGGAAGTCTTCTGAGTTTTTTGTTTTTTGTTTTTTTGTTTTTTTAATTATATGTAAGTAACTGTCTTCAGACACCCAGAAGAGGGCATCAGATCTCATTAGGGATGGTTGTGAGCCACCATGTGGTTGCTGGGATTTGAACTCATGACCTTTGAAAGAAGAGTCGGTGCTCTTAACTGCTGAGCCATCTCTCCAGCTCCCATCTTCTGATTTTTTGCTGGTATAAATTTGAGATAATATATTACTCTGTAGCCAAGGCTAGCCTGGAATTCCCAATTTGATGACATCTGGCTCCAGAGTGTGGGGATTGTAGGCACGCCCTTCCATTTGTGTTATTTTTAGAAGGGCCCTGCTGACATAGGAGAATGAGGCAGAATGAGGTCCAGAAGGCCTGACAGGAAGGCTGCAAAGAGCCCAGGATGTGATACTCTGTATTCATCAAGTATTGGGATAATCTTGCGCACTGTGTAAAGGTTGTCTTTGTATAATTAAAATGTTGATTTAAGTACCAGCAGAGATTTGAATATAGGCCAAAGCTTGGTATTATTTTTACCAAGCATCTCGTGTCTCCGTGTTTCATAAACATTTTTCTCTATCACCTTCTGATTGGTTCAATAGAGAGCTGACTGGCCGATAGCAGGACGGGAGAGGAAAAGCAGACGGTCTGAGCAGAAATGGGAACTCCAGGCAAGCATTAGGTATGGGAGATTCACCAGCCAGACCGGAAGGAAAGAACAGGTGTTGAGACTGTAGGAGAGGAAACAGGCAGGCTATGTAGCTGAATGTAGATTAGGATGAATGGGTTATTAAGTAATATGTGTTAGTTGGAAACAGTCCTAAGCTACAAGGCCTAGGCTTCATAAATATATATGTTTCCGTGTCATTAGGAAGCTGGCAGGTTGAGACAGTGGGGCAATATTTGGCACCCAATATGGGGCTAGAACGCCAGACTTAGGCAGATTCAGGTATTAGGCCAAGCCAGGCACAGAAGCCCTGTAAGCAGCAGGGAAGAGGGTTTCTTAGCAACTGAGCAAGCCAGCAAGGTGGGGAGAGGCCTAGTGTGGCTCCTTTAAGAGCCCCTGCTGAGCAGTAAGGTAGGTTCCCGGGTGAGGAGCAGGGTGGCAGAGACTCAGTGCACAGCCTCTGCAAGATCTCCTAAGTGGAGGTCTGAGGTGGGGAATGGCCCAGCCCAGTGTGGCAGCACAGGGGTCCCGGACGGGCATGGGCAAACTGTGGATCGGGCCACACCCTGAGGAATGCTGCTTCTATTGCTGTGCGGGCAGGCAAACAATGGCTGCAGCCAGAGTCGAATGGAAGACAGAACCCATGAGCTGGGGACACAACAGGCTGAGTAAGTCCCTTCATGGAAGCCTTGCTTTCTCCAGTGACAGAACCACCCCTTCCTCTCCTTCCACCCCTTCCATTCCTTCCACCCCTTCTCTGTGAGCAGAGCGGCTGCCAGAGGATAAAAGGAGAGGGCGGAGAGGGCGACTAGTGGAGAATTGTAGAGAGCGGGCAGGCAGAATGCAATAGCCAGGGGAGGCAGAAGCAGGAATCGGCAAGAGCAGCCTGATAGACTGAGCCAAAGGACAGAGCCAGCTGCCAGACACATGCCAGCCTGAGGAGCCTGCAGACAGACAGACAGACAGACAGACAGACAGACAGACAGACGGGCTAAAGGAACATTTTTCTGGAGCTGCAGTGTGACTGAGAAGCCCCAAACTTCTGAAAGGGGAAAGTATTAAGTTGGGAAACAGTGCAAGAGTATATAAAACTGGGTATATTAAAAAAATCATAGAAAGAAAATTTTGCATGTAGTTTTTCCATACCCCGCCTATGTTCCTGGATAACACACACACACACACACACACACACCACACACACACACACACACACACACACACACACACACACACACACACACACCACACACACACACACACACACACACACACACACACACACACACACACGTTCGTTTTCAAGTTGCCTTCAAGGCACAATTGCTGGGCGCTGCTATTTCCCTCCTGAAAAGTTGCTCTTATCACTACTCGTATCTCTGCACCTCCCATCTGCCCTAACTATATTTAGTTGTTCAGTTGAATCTAGTCCCTGCTAAACATCCCTGACCATCTGCCTGCAGGAGCGGCCTGTGTGACCACTCTGGAAATCTCACGTGGATGGTTGACTTTTCTTTATCAGAACAGAAGCATGGGAAAGCTCCTCTCCTCTCATGTCTTTCTAACTGTCTCCAGCAGAAGTCCCATCTATCCCTTACACCCAGCAATTGGCCCATGAATTTTTTTACTGACAGATCAAGAACCAATTGAGGAACAGGATTTTAGCATTAGAACTGCCTCTACAAGAAATAATTAGTTTGACAATAATAAAGTGAATTTTCCAAAGGAAAGAGAGAGTTAAAGAGATTAAAAGAGGGGCTCACAACCATTCGTAATGAGGTCTGATGCTCTCTTTTGGTGTGTCTGAAGACAGCAACATGTGTACTTACATGTAATAAATAAGTAAATCTTTGGGCAGGAGCAAATGGGACCTAAAAATATATATTAAACCTTGCCTGATTCATGTTTGACATCTGCCTCAGTGCAAAGGTCAGAGGACTTCCAATACATTAGAATGAAATAGACATATGCTCTCTCCAGAGGCAAACCCTGGTTTGACCCTTCTCTTGGGTACAACAGAGACCAGGAGCAAGCTTATTACCACCCATTTGTCCTCCTGATGCTCAGCACTGGGCTCAGAAGATCTGATAATCAGACTTTAAGATCTTTCATTTATATGTATATGTACACTATAGCTGTCTTCAGACACACCAGAAGAGGGCATCAGATCCCATTACAGATGGCTGTGAGCCACCATGTGGTTTGCTGGGATTTGAACTCAGAACCTCTGGAAGAGCACTCAGTACTCTTAACTGCTGAGCCATCTCTCCAGCCCCCAAAATATATTTTTCTATGATAAAAAAATAGAAAATATAATGATAGAGGGCACTTGGACCCTGTATAATTTTGTTTTCATTATCAGCATAGAAATAAGTATATTTGGGGGGCTGGAGAAATCGTTCTGTGGTTAAGAGCATTGGCTGTTCTTACAGAGGACCCAGATCCAACTCCCAGCAGGCACATGGTAGCTCACAGCTGCCCTTATCAGCGGGCACATGGCAGCTCACAGCTGTCCTTATCAGCGGGCACATGGCAGCTCACAGCTGTCCTTATCAGTAGGCACATGGCAGCTCACAACCGTTCTTATCAGTAGGCACGTGGCAGCTCACAACTGTTCTTAACTCCAGTTCCAGAGGATACAACTCCCTCACACAGACAAACATGTAGGCCAAACACCAAATGTACATTTAAAAAAAAATTTATTTAAAAAAAGAAAGAAAGAAATATGTATTTTGGTAATGATTGCAAATTTATATACTATCTGTAAAAAGAATCATAGTAAAGCAGAATTAGGTAAGGAAAGAGCTGAAAAGTCCATGCTAAGTTACAAACAATAGAACAAAAATTACACAATCCTTTGAATCATAAATAATTTTCAGATGAATTTGATCTTAAGCCTATACCACTGCCTTGTGACAAGACTGCAAAATGGCAGTCCAGGTGCATTAAAAAGCCTAAAATGATCTTTTCCAGATATGATAATGGAATTGAATGCAAATGAAAAATATACAAGGTTTTCAAGAATTTCAATGGCAGCCCATAGAGGCACTAGACTTGAAGAGCTTTAAAGAAGAAATAATGACCTATGGGTCACGTTCACCAAATGTAAAACAGATACTTAATAGCTACACCATGCAAATTTATATAATTCCAAAAGATTGGAGAGATTTAATGACAACTATCTTAGACCTCAACTACAATGGCAAATGTGGTGGAAAGATGAGGCTTCAGTTATGGAGCTGAAAGACTGGAGAATCTTAGAATGAGGGCATTTAATGGAAATGCATTAATGTATAACCTTTACTTAAAGAAGGCATAGGAAGTCTCTGTAATGAGCCAGGAAGGTGGACTGGTCAGTTGCAGGAACAAGATAGCAGTCAGCTATCAAGAAGATAACATTGCCCAGAATAAAGAACAGGATAGTGGTCAGTCATTAAGAAGATAGCATTGACTAAACAGGATCTAATTAGTCCTAGGAGCGGTCAGCCATTAAGAAGATAGTGTTGACCAAACCACATTCCTCTAGACAATGAGTGTGCAGGATGACTTCCTTGTGACCAGACTCAGCTAGGTAGTGGGTTCCTTTGGAATTTTCCATTGTTCCCTTGTTATGTTTCCCTGGTAACCCCTTCACCCCCCTAGTTTGTGTTTTTTTTCCTTTAAATACCGCTTACTCCTCTTGCTAGTGGTCGAACTCCTCTGGCCTGCCAGGCTCTGAGTTCGACCCCAGATCTGGAATAAACCTCATGTGATTACAGCAAGTTCGGTCGCTCGTGAGTCATTGGATGGTCGCGTTGTCCCGAGACTTGAGTAAGGATCTCCCCAGTTCTGGGGGTCTTTCAGAGCAATGAAATAGAACTAGAGGCATTAATATTGCCAAAGATCAGGTGAAGGTCAATATTCTGAATTAAGAGTAAAGATTATGTTTGATGATGCCATCTTAAAACAATGTCATACATTGTTTTAACTTTAAGTGCTTGGGATAAGGTTGAACAACATGAATGATCAGAATCATACAAAGATAAATCCAGAATTCAAAAGTAATTTTCACTGATTTTTTTTTTTACAAAGCTTAACTACAGCTCTAAATAGAGCACTATCAGATGCTCTGTGAATTTTTGATTGAATCTTTAGCTTTTGAAAATGCTAATGATGGGGTTGGAGAGATGGCTCAGCGGTTAAGAGCACTGACTACTCTTCCAGAGGTCCTGAGTTCAATTCCCAGCAACCACATAGTGCCTAACAGTCATCTGTAATGAGATCTGATCCCCTCTTCTGGTGTGTCTGAAGACAGCAACAATGTACTTATTACATTAAATGAATAAATAAATCTTTAAAAAAAAGAAAATGCTAATGATGAATGCAAAAAGGCTGTTAGACCTTTAAGGAACAGTTCTGCACCTATTTATAAATGGATTAAAACTACTGAGGATACTGAGTCTAATGCTCACAACTCAGATGTAGTTGAACATCAATTACAAAAGATACAAAAACTCAAAATAGGGGCTGGAGAGATGGCTCAGCAGTTAAGAGCACTCACTGTTCTTCCACAGGTCCTGAGTTCAATTCCCAGCAACCACATGGTGGCTCACAACCATCTGTAACAGGATCTGATGCCCTCTTCTGGTATGTCTAAAGCCAGCAACAGTGTAGTCATAAATAAAAAAACCAAAAAAACCAAAACAAAACAGGTTGGTGAGATGGCTCTTTGGGTAAGAGCACCAACTGCTCGTCCAAAGGTCCTGAGTTCGGATCCCAGCAACCACTTGGTGATTCACAACCACCCGTAATGAGATCTGACACCCTCTTTTGGTTTATCTGAAGACAACTACAGTGTACTTATTTATAAAAAGTCAATTCCCTTCTGTACTCATATGCATAAAATAAATAAATAAATCCTTAAAAAAAGAAAGAAATTTTAAAAACAAATCTATAAAACAAACAAACAAACAACAACAACAACAACAAAACACCTCAAAATGCCCATTGCTGCGGCTAAGAAAGATCAGGTCATTCCCTAAAGGGCTATAAACAAATAATTCCAAGGGTAAATTCTTCTCTAATCATAATTCATGAAGAAAGTTTCCTGTGATGTGTAGAAGATATGGAAAGGACACAGGGCTAATGAATTTAAGTCATCCAAAAGTATTTGAGACAATTCCTTAATGTCAAAGGCCTGACAGAAAAGCAACATGAGCCATTTATTTCCTGTCTGCCCAGAAACAACTCTCAGGTAAATGTCTAGACATCAGAGCTGCTCAAAAATAAATAGACTATTTAACAGGGATGGCACAGCTCCTATGGATGGAACAAGAGATTCTAAAGATTCCAAAAGCAAGATATCTTGGCAAGCTGCTATAAATGATAAGAGGCCAAAGTTGAAATTGCAATTAGATGAAATGAGGTAGAAGGATACTTGAGCAGGTGAAACAGAAATTCCACAAGATTCCTGGAATCTGCTTTGGCCATTTCAAAGGGTGTCTACACAGCTCCAAGGAACTGGGACACTGTCTCAGGTAAAACAAAGTCTGAAGTGGATTAAATGCATAGGACCAGAAGGTCAAAGCAGGAAAATTAAAGCCATATGTGGCAGATACAGCCGTAAATTTATAGGGAAGAGATCTGTTACAGCAATGGGAAGCACAGACTAATGTTCCTCCAACTTCAAAGCCAAACTGTAGCACTTGGGAGGCAGAGGCAGGCGGATTTCTGAGTTCGAGGCCAGTCTGGTCTACAGAGTGAGCTCCAGGACAGCCAGGGCTACACAGAGAAACCCTGTCTCGAAAAACCAACCAACCAACCAAACAAAAAAGCCAAAAGGAAGAGATGTCCCCAATAAAGATATTAAAAATGTTATCAAAGACACTTATAGGGCTGGTGAGATGGCTCAGCGGGTAAGAGCACCGACTGCTCTTCAGAAGGTCCTGAGTTCAAATCCCAGCAACCACATGGTGGCTCACAGCCACCTGTAATGAGATCTGACGCCCTCTTCTGGTGCATCTGAAGACAGCTACAGTGTACTTACATATAATAAATAAATAAATCTTTAAAAAAAAAAAAAAAAAAAAAAAAAAAAAAAAAAAAAAAAAAGACACTTATAGACTGACCAAGCTTCCATAAGCAGGACACAGCAGAGACTGGCTCTCCAAACTTAAATGGGGAGCCACTGCTGACCAGGTTAACTAACAAGCCTGTCTGATTAGATCAACAGCCCTTAAATGAGGAAAAGTTATAGGCACTAGAGTAGTTGCTGTTTCTCAGTACCCCTTGAGAAACAAGACAGAGATTTCTTTCACTGTGCCCACATCATGCCAACTAGAAGGTATCATAGGAAAGTCTTGCCACAAGGAATGTTATGCAGTCCTGTCAATATTTTGTTCAACAGCCTTTAAAAATAAATCATAAACAGTTTCCTCAATCTATAATTTATCATTCTATGGATGATATTTGGCTGATTGATTCAGATGCAGGTGGCTTAGAAACACTTAGAAAACAGCATTTAATGAAGTAAGAGAATTTTGCCCTGTTGGAGATTTCAGATTGTTCCTGAAAAAATACCGAGAGAAGATTTCTATTAATTATCTAGGATATAAGATCGACCTACAGAAAATCCAGCCACAGAAGGTACAGATCAGAATAGAACAATTACAAACTCTTAATGATTTTCAAAAATTGTTGGGAGATAGATATTAACTGGCTAAGAGCCACAAGTGGATTAACTCCTCAAGAGCTAAGCAATTTATTTCAAACATAACAAGGTGATTCAGACTTAAACAGTTCAAGAAAATTATTAGCTGAGGCTGAGAGAGAATGGCTCTGGTAGGAAAGAGCTTATAGGATACAAAGGTGGGCCATTTGGATCTACACTGGATTGTATTTTAGTTATTTGCCTTCTAGTCATTCTCCCACAGGAATTCTTATACAAAGAGATCATATCTTAGAATGGATTTTTGGGGGGAGGGTTCAAGACAGGGTTTCTCTGTGTAGTAGAATGGATTTTTTTTTTTAATTAAGATTTATTTATTGTTACATGTAAGTACACCGTAGCTGTCTTCAGACACACCAGAAGAGGGTGCCAGATCTCATTGCAGATGGTTGTGAGCCACCATGTGGTTGCTGGGATTTGAACTCAGGACCTTTGGAAGAGCAGTCAGTGCTCTTAAGTGCTGAGCCATCTCACCAGCCCTAGAATGGATATTTTAAACAGATAAACAGAAAAATTAAATTGAAAAAGGATTCTGATTTGACTGTAAAGTGGAGAATAAGACTTTGTCAATTAGCAGGAAAAACTCCCACTGAGATTGTAGTGCCTTATGCTAATGCTGATACTACTTCATTATGCATAATCAATGAGGACTGGCCAAAAAGCTTGTAATGATTTTTTTGAGAGAAATTAACAACAGATACCCCCAAAACAAGCAACTTCAGTTTATCAAAAGAACTAATAAGATTCTTCCTTGTATAATGAAAGGAACACCAATGTCTAAGCTCCTACCTTTTATACAATGCCAATAAATGCCAATAAATCAGGAATGGCAGGTTATAAGTCAGAAAGTATAAGTAAAATAATACAAAGTCTACAGGCTTCAGTTCAGAAATCAGAACTCTATGTTATACTCATGGTTCCATTGGATTTTTCAGAACTTCCTAATATAGTTACGGATTCTCAATATGCAGAGAGAGTTGTTTTGCATATATGTGCATACGATTGACACCTATTCAGGATTCCAAGGTCCTTCTCCCTTCCATTCTGAAGAGGCTGATTCTGTAATCACACATTTATTAAAAGTGATGGCTATATTAGGAATATCTTTGCAAATTAAAGTCATAATGTTCTGGCATATGTATCTAGTAAAATGCAACGATCATTTAAATACTATGACATAAAACATGTTACTGATATACCTTGCAATCCTACTGGACAAGCAATTGTGGAGAGATCTAATAGGTCTTTAAAGGAAGTGCTCACTAAGCAGAGGGGAATATGAGAACTCTCAGAGATAGTATAAATAATGCCTTATTAGCTTTAAATTTTTTTATTTTTATTTTTTATTTTTTTGGTTTTTCCAGACAGGGTCTCTCTGTATAGCCCTGGCTGTCCTGGAACTCACTCTGTAGACCAGGCTGGCCTCGAACTCAGAAATCCTCCTGCCTCTGCCTCCCAAGTGCTGGGATTAAAGGCGTGCACCACCACTGCCTGGCTTAAATTTTTTAAATGTCAATGAGATAGGTAACACACCTACTAAAAACCACTGGATTTAGAAAGGACTGCTGAATTAAACCAGCCTACATTTTTTTTTTGTTGTTGTTGTATAGCCCTGGCTGTCCTGGAACTCACTCTGTAGACCAGGCTGGCCTTGAAGTCAGAAATATACATATATATATATATATATATATATATATATATATATATATATATATATATATGTATATATACATCTCAACTCTTGTTTAAGGTATTCTACCTATCCAAGTCACTTTAAAATGTAAAGTTACTATTACAAACTGTTTAGGATAACTAAGAAATGCAACTTAGGGCTGGAAAGATGGTTCTGTGGTTAAGTGCACTGACTGCTCTTCCAGAGGTTCTGAGTTTAATACCCAGCAACTACACAGTGGCTCACAACCATCTGTAATGGGATCTGATGCCCTCTTCTGGTGTGTCTGAAGATAGCAATGGTGTATACATTTACATAAAATAAATAAATCTTTAAAAAAATGCAAGTTAGTAGTCAGTCACTCAAACTTATGGTCATGTTAGGTGCAAGTTTAGTTAATTACGGAAATAAGCTTTATTTAGCCTCTTTTCAAAGTTAAACAGATAGTAAGTAGCCGGCAACAAGCAGCATTTGCCTATTCAGATTTTAGACAGATAAACGGTCTTCAAGCCCTTCAAAGATCTATAGGACGTGACATTTAAGATGTTTTAATAACACAAGGCTTTTCATGATAGTGAGTCACCAGTGCCTGACAGCACCCCATACTACTTCAACGAAGATGATGGGCATTGAAGAACCTCCATATGGAGTTTGCTTCAAATGTGGCAAAGTTCGGTACAACCTGTTCATGCTGACAGCATGCTGTCCAAACTGTGGACAAATAGGAAGTCAATCAACAAACTTTGCAGAGTCAATGTAGGACAGTCCCTCAATATTCACAGAGAAGTCTAAAATATTGTGAGCCTTTGGCTTAAGTCAGATATCAGCCAAAACTCCATTAATCACCCGGTCTACATAAGCCCCTACTTTAACTGGAATGCCACAATGTTTCTTGGGATCTCCTGGAATCAGCATCAATTCAGAACCAATCAAGCGGCTAAGATGACCTGTTCTATGGATAGTCAACCTTTTTCCCTAGCTATCCCTGTCATTGCTCAATGGGCACATGAACAAAGTGGCCATGGTGGCAGAGATGGGGTTTATGCTTGGGCTCAACAACATGGACTTCCACTCACCAAGGCTGACCTAGCTACAGATGTTGTTGAATGCCAGATCTGCCAACAGAAGAGACCAACACTGAGCCCCAGATATGACATTATTCCTCAAGGTGACCAGCCAGCAACATGGTGGCAGGTTGGCTACACTGGACTACTTCCTCCATGGAAAGGACAATGTTTTGTTCTTACTGGAGTAGATACTTATTCTGGTTAATGGATTTGCCTTTCCTGCACGAAATGCTTCTGCCAAAACCACCATTTGTGGACTTACAGATAGATGCCTTATCCATTGTCATGGTATTCCGCACAGTATTGCTTCTGACCAAGGAACTCATTTCACAGCCAGAGAAGTGCAACAGTCAGCCCATGATCATGGAATCCACTGGTCTTACCATGTTCCCCACCATCCTGAGGCAGCTGACATGATGACACAGTTAAAGCGCCAATTAGGTGGCAGCAGCATGGAGGGCTGGGGCAGGGTTCTCCAGAAAGTGGTGTGTGCTTTGATTCAATGTTCAATATGGTACAGTTTCTCCCATAGTCAGAATCCTAGGACCCATGAGTTCAGGAATCAAGGGGTTGAAAGGAGAATAGTTCCACTCACTGTCACTCTTAGTGACCCACTATGAAAGTTTTCACACCCTGTTCCCACAACTGTGAGTTCTGCCAGCCTAGAAGTTTTGATTCCAGAGTGAGTAGTGTTTTTGCCAGAAACCACCAAAAAAACATTCCATTGAACTGGGAGCTCAGACTTCCCCTTGGTCATTTTGGGTTTCTAATACCCTTTCTTACCAACAGGCTAAGAAAGGAATAACAAAGTTAGGAGTGATAGATCCAGATTATTCCAGTATCTCCATCAAACGCATGCCCCTCATGCTTAATTGCCACGGACCAGGGTTTCTTGTGGGGAGCCCTTGTTCCCTGGGATGAGAGTTCTGGCAAGATGAGCAAGGAATTTCGGTGTGTGACAGACAGACACTACACAAGAATTATGTTATCTGAATGTATTTCTCAAAAATGGCATGAGGCTTTTACAATCATTGCAAAAGAGGAATGAAAAATCTGGCAGCTCAGTAGTCGAGGTACATCTGAGGCCACCTGAAACACACTGGGTCTAAAAGAGCAGCCATCTCCTCTGGACTGGTGCAGCATCCCCGGGGCTCCAAGCACGCTGGGGCTAGCATGGACCCGGCCAGATTCCCGGGGTGGAGGGGCTGTGGGTGTGCCAGCCAGGACGACAGAGGCTCGAATCTTGAATCTCAAATGCTCGAATCTTAAATCTCGAATGTTCAATGCAAACTGCAGAATGCTGCACACTGTCTCTCACACACACACTCGGCTCAAGGTCCCGCCCATCCTAGGTAAAACGCCCACTATGCTAATCTTTTGGGTAAGTAGAGACATGTCTCTTGCTAATTCCTAGGAGTGGTTCAGCTGCAGTACTTGACTGAGAATGAGGATTCTACTTGACCCTGCCCTGGGATAAGTCTCCCATTCTGTAAGTTTCATTGCCCCATTCCCTTCATTATTTCTCTAACAATGCCAGGTACAATTAGTCTGGATGGGTAACATTCTTTATGAAATTCCAAGCCAGGGTTTGGGGTTTGGCTAAGATGTTGGAACATTGGTAAAGGTCAGAGAGCAATGTCCAATTTTGTCTAGCTGTTAATAAATCATATCTTGGTGGGCACCTAGCACGCGAGTTTGCAAGGACATATCTGGGCTACCTCTGAGTTAGGGGTGCCAGGAGACAATGCAGGGGCAGGAGACTGGCTTCCATGAAGCTTTTGCCTCAAATACTGCTGTCACGCAAAGTCTGCGTGGCACCTAATGTTTATGTACCAGACTCTGACCCTTAAAGGTTCCCCCAACCCTTAAGAGTGAGGGAATGAGCCTCTGACCCATGGACTTTTGGAGGGGATGGACATTCAAGATTCACATTACAGCATTTGCCTATGGCTTCAAAGGCTCATGTCCACTTCAATTCTCTCAAGAGTCACCGAAGTCTTAAGAGTTCCCTTGTGCCGGGCGGTGGTGGCACATGCCTTTAATCCCAGCACTTGGGAGGCAGAGGCAGGCGGATTTCTG
>NW_022196898.1:51105143-51132592 GCF_008632895.1 Mastomys coucha | reverse complement strand
AAAAAAAAAAAAAGAAAGAAAAGAAGCCAGAAATGCCTAGGCTAAAACTGGAACACTTGCCTTGCCTTTCACAGATGTGAGGCTGTTACCTTTAAACAAAGCCTCCTGCTTCCCTGAGCAGGCTTTCTCTAACAGAGTAGATGTGGCCAGGGCTAGGAGTGGAAAAGTAAGGAGGCCCAGCAGCTGGGGGAGGGAGTGAGCGGCCAGCATGGGCTTTGAGGTATATAACAAATATGTATGAATAGGGACTGAGGGGGCCTGGAGGCCAGCATGGCTTTGATACGCAGCCACAGATATCTGTCAAATGAAGAGCCATACATCCCTTCTGTCAGAGGTAGGGGACATGATGTTTTGGCTGAGCCTGTTTCAAGTTCCTGAGAAATGCTGAGTTTTGCCTAACTGCCAACAACCCACGCTGCGGCCCAGCTTGAGGGAAGTCAGGACTGTCATTGCTGGACACAGGCACTGCCTATTGCAGTTCCGGGAACTGGAGTTTCCTTTGGGACTGGACACTACCACAAACCAATTCCAGGGTGTGAATAATCCATACTATCAAGGGATCACTGCAACCTCACTTCACACCTTCTGGCAATCCAGTCATGTTGAAATCCAACATTAATTAAAACACTCCATCACAGAGACAGTAGCATTTTTTTGTGTAGTCCAGTGCAGTCTGAGACACCATAAAGGTCTGAGTGACTGGCTTTGGCTGTACTGGGCTCCAGGGCTGTCTCACCTCTTGGTAAAGTGGATATTGTTGCCATCAATGACGACTCATTGACTACAAAGACAAGGTGTACCTGTTCCGGTGCAGTTCTATCCATGGTGTACTCCACAGCAGTCAAGGCTCAGAACGGGAAACTTGTCATCAAAGGGAAGGCCATTTCCATCTTCTGGCAGTGACACTCCACCATCAAATGGGATGATGCTGTTGTGCCCAGAGTACATGGGAAAACCCAAACGAGCCCAAGAATTGCAAAGTCTGCGGTAACTTACAAAAGAGTCTTTTATTACTCAGATCACACACTTTGCACTCACTAAGAGCAAGTGCTTCCATGTGTCAAATGAGCCCGTAAAAAACATGGGTTTATGTACAAAATTGGGAATTCTTAGGATGCTCCAGTGTGAGGGGAGTGAAACACTGTAACCATTTGTTAGGGCAGAACTGAAGCTGGTGGGGGATTAATGGTTATCTGTTTTGGGGTTATCAGGAACTAATTTTATGGCAGGCCATAGCTGTCTGTGACTTCTGATTATCTTTTTCTATGATTTAAACGGAGCTCTGATCCTCTCTGGGTTTATTTCTTTGAGGTCTCACAGACAGGCACCTGGAGAGTTTGGCTGCTTATTGGAGTGCCAGCCGGTCCTGGCAACACAGAGACTGGGCTCTACGAGATGTTCTCATTAAGGGGGGGTTTATGGGTAGTGCCGTTCTAACACTAGCCTGAGTCCTCTCAGAGCTGCTGGGGAGAGGCAGAGCCCTCAGCTAGCTGCAGTGTGGAGACCAGCTGCCTGCTTACTGTGTTTGCCTAGGGTGGGAGGGAAAAATGGGAAGTTTTCTGCAGGGACAAACTGTCTATACACAACACTGGAGTTTCTTAGGTAAGGTTTTAACCAGAGAGCTAACATTAGTAATCCGGGGGTCACTACAATGCTAGGTGCAGAGTATGTTACCAGCATGGAGAAGGGTGGAGCTGAAAGTGTCATCGAATCTGCCCCTTCTGCTGATGCCCTCATGTTTGTGAGGGGTGTGAACCTTGAGAAGTATGACTAGCTCAAGACTTTAACGCCTCTTGCATCACCAACTACTTAAACTTCCCAACTCCCACCCCCTCCTAGCACCATCAAGGGACTTATGATCACAGTTCACACCACCACCACCACTCAGAGGACCATAGATGTTTTAGCCTACAGGGCTGCCTAAAACATCATTCTTGCATCGACTGGCACTGCTAAGGGTGTAGACATGGTCATCCCAGAGCTAAACAGGTTACTCCTTGGTATGGTCTTCTGCGTTCCACCCTGAAGTGTGTCCACCGTGGATCTAACAAACCATGATGCTGCCAAGTACGATGATGTCAATGAAGTGAACACATGAAAGGCACCCTGGGCTACCTGAGGACCAGACTGTCTCCACTCTCCCACTGTTGATGCAGGATCTGCATCACTTCAGCACCTTTGTCAAGCTCACTTCCTTCATGGCCTCCAAGGTGTAAGAAGTCCTGAACCAGCTCAGCCATCCCAGCACGAGCAGAGAGGGAGACAGAGGCCTTCTGCTGCTGGAGTCCCTGCCCCAACTCGGCCCCCAACACTAAGCATCTCCTATCGCAGCTGGCCTTTGCTACTTCGTGAGTTCTTTCTCCCACTTTTTACCCTTCAGGGCTTCGCCTCTATCACTAGTTAGGAGAAAAAGGAAAGGGGAGAGAGAGAGAGAGAGAGATCCTTGAATCTAATTTTTCTTCTTGCTTCTTCTTTGAACATGACTACTAATAAACTACAACCACCAACACTGCCTCTTGGGGCCCTAGACTTTATATCCCAGTGAAAAGTTTCCATTATTCCAAATGTCACCCAGTTGCAGAAACTATCTGCAGCTGGCAAATCATGCCTTTTGCCAGAGCATGTACGAGGCAAATCAATGGCTTCAAAGCTACCCATCTACCCACACTTGAGATTAAAATGAAAACGTATTCTTATATTTCTGCATTTTTAAAAAATGAAACCCAAATTCCAGAATTCTCACTACACCTATTTTTTTTTTCGAGACAGGGTCTCTCTGAGTAGCCTTGGCTGTCCTGGAACTCATTCTGTAGACCAGGCTGTCCTGGAACTCAGAAATCTGCCTGCCTCTGCCTCCCAAGTGCTGGGATTAAAGGCGCACACCACCACCGCCCAGCTTCACTACACCTATTTCTATCACAGATCCATAGAAGGCGCCTCATTCCTTTGAATACTACCAGTAAAGTTCACTGTAGCCACACAAAAATACTTAGAACTGTAACTTCATTCAGCAAAAAACACAAATTCAAGGTCCCCAGCTTCTTGAACATGTTGGAAGCCTTAAAAATAAAGGAGCTGTTGGGCAGTGGTGGCGCATGCTTTTAATCCGAGCACTTGGGAGGCAGAGGCAGGTAGATTTCCGAGTTCGAGGCCAGCCAAGTCTACAGAGTGAGTTCCAGAACAGCCAGGGCTACACAGAGAAAGCCTGTCTTGAAAAAACAAAACAAAACAAAAGTTGTATTATACAATTTGAAGCCTTAAAAAAAGAAGACTTCTGCTACAAAATATGTCAGGATTATTCTAAAGCCACTCTCATTTTGAAAACCCAGGTTTTATAGCATAAAAATAGCAACATGTTGACAATCTTTATTTTGCTATGACACACACATAGAAGCAACACAACATTTACATAGGTCACAGTCTCTAAACACGTAACTAGCAACAGCTGCTCTGAGAAAGTCCCCCGCTGAATCTCTGGGGCCGCTTCTCTTGCTGCCCGCGTCGTCAGAAGTCTTGGCGGATGTTTTCCTTGTTTGCCTCCCCGTGCTGCTGCTTGATCTGATAGATCTCATTCTCCAGTTGTACAATAGTCCGCTCAATCTCATAGTTCTTACTCACCAACGACACCCAACTAGGAAAAAGAGAGAAGAGGGAAAAATGAGCTGATGTAAAATTTCTTTTTTTTTTTAAAATTTATTTATTATTATATAGACACACCAGAAGAGGGAGTCAGATCTCATTACGGATGGTTGTGAGCCACCATGTGGCTGGGATTTGAACTCAGGATCTTTGGGAGAGCAATCAGTGCTTTTACCCATTGAGCCATCTCACCAGCCCTGTAAAATTTCTTGCAGAGTTTATCTTAAACATGTAGTTTCACTAAGGGCACTAACATTTTTAACTTTCCATTAAAAAATGTGAAGCACATTATGGGAAAGCAGGGGAAGGGCACACAGGAGCTCTCTGCATTACTTCTTGTAATTGTAAGTGAACCAACAATTGTCTCATGATAGTTCCCTTAGGAAATAAGCAGAAACGAGAGAGAATCAGTGAGGCAGAAGAGATAGGAAGACAGCGTAAGATTTAGAGAACACAAGGCAGAGGTTTAAATAATGGTGGACAAAATTCTAGAGCTGACAAAACAAACCACCACCAGCAGCAGCAGCAGCCCCATAGCCTTAAAGGCACTATTTCCTGTAAATAAATCTCCAGGACAAATGTAAAGGGCACGAGCTTGGAGAGAGCTGTGAAAGGCACCTGGTATGGACAACACTCAAGATGGAGAGGGTGGTGAGAGAATGCTGTGGGCCACAGAGGGACAGGGGAAACAGAAACCACGCAAACACTCATCACTACACTTAGGTATTTAACCTTTTTTTAAGCGACGGTGTCACTCTATAGTCAAGGCTATTCTTAAAGTTAAAATCTTTCTTCCTTATTTCCAACATGTGGGGGCTAAGGCATTTATGGGCAAACACAGCCCATATAGTTAGGGATTTCTATAAATCTGTGTGTGTATGTGTGTGTAGAAGAATATGCATTAACAGGAGCAAACAAACTAAGATACAAATTAGGCAAAGTATGGAATTCTGCTTCCTACAAGGTTGCCAGCCTGGAGTTGGGGCTGCACTGCCAGCACTGAGCAGTGAGTGACCCAGCCCTTGCCTGTGGTCAGTTACTCTGTATGCGTCTCCCTCCTCAGCACACAGCACACACACAAATGGCTCTTCTATGACTCCCATGGCAGCCCATGTACACACAAAACACTTAAAACACAAGGGTAAAGACACTACAGAATCACACACTCACTTTGACTCCATTTCTCTCAACTTGGATCCAGCTGTAAGCTGCATGTTCTTTCTCTGCCAGTTTAAATCTTGAATATGTTTCCTGTAAAAAGTTATTTACAGTCCAATGACACCAGCACAACAAAAATCAACAGAACAATAATAAAGTATCTTTAAACTCTTTAGTGCTCACAAACAACTATAGCTAATTCTAGGAATTAGCTTTATCTTAATTGTTTTCAATTACAAATTTCATAAAATTTATTCATTGTGGAAAGAAACAAAGAAACAAACAAACCACCACAAACATATACATAGCTTACAAACTCCTCTTTCCTGGACTTTTCCTGGTAACAGCTGTGGGGTTTTCAATGAGTACTACACTTCAAATGCTTCTGCCCAACATTCACACTGGAGAGTAACAGCCATTGAGAGATACTAAGAGGGCTGGAGAGAGGGCTCAGTGGTTAAGAGCACTGACTGCTCTTCTGAAGGTCCTGAGTTCAAATCTCAACAACCACATGGTGGCTCACAACCATCCGTAATGAGATCTGATGCCCTCTTCTGGTGTGTCTGAAGATAGCTACAATGTACTTACATAATAAATAAGTAAACCTTGAGAGAGAGAGAGAAAGAGAGACTAAGAGCCTAAATTGATCCAATTACAGTGGTTAGATGGTTAGAGGTGGACTTTAAGGTGGTGGTTGGATTAGATAAGATTATCAGAGCAAAACTCCAAAACCTGAATAGCCATCTAGTGGCTTCATAGTTAGAGACTAGATCTCACACATGCAGCCCTCTTGTCTTGTCATGTGATTCCAAGTATCATGTTGGGATATGTCCCTAAGAGGGTTATCAACAGACCCAGTTCTTCAGCCTTGAATTTCCGCAACTGTAAGTCAAAACAAAGGTCTTTTCTTTCCACCTCTCCAAGCCTGTGGTATTAGCAAGAGCACATGAATTAAGACAGTGGGTGGTGCCCTTCCAAGTTTTTCCATACGTGCGCATGTGTGCAGCATGCTATCCTAATGTCCTGCTTAACTCCCACGGTGTTCTTTCCAGGCTTGCAGATTGTGAGCTGTAGAGAATGTTTTCAGGTCTCAAGCTGATTTTTACATCCGCTTTGGTACAGCAAACTCAGTGCCAGATGCCAAACTCAGATCATAAATACCAAGTAAATTCTAGTAACATTACTTAGTATATTAATAGCTATTCGTTATATGGCCTATCTACTGTCTAAAACCAAAACCACTTTAAAAACAAAAATGCAAAATGAAAACAATGTCTTGCACCTGTAATGTACTCAGTAATGTAATACAGTGTATGTGAAGCTCTGCACTATCCAGCCGTTTGGTCCTGCCAATCCAAATCTGCCAGCCCTTAGACAAGGAGCTGGCTCTTCAAGGGTGGCTCTTCCAAGTTGTAACTATGAAGGTGCATCAGCACCTCTGGTTGGAGGCCCAGTCAATTTCAGGTTTCTCTGTCCACTGCTCAATGACCCCTGCTGACTTAAGTATGTTCAGGGACAAATCCTTCAGACCACAATCATGTTCCCCTAGATGGCTTTTCTAACAGTCTTTCACCACATAGCCAGGCTGTGAGCTCAAACGCCTCCGGACCCAGCTTCTGAAGTACCAGGGCCACAGCTATATTCAATACCCTGGCTCAATCTATTAGTTGTTCAGAGGTTTCCTAGCAGACATTCAAGGATGTGTATCCAAAGCTTCCCTTCAACACATGCCTCAATACACAAAACTTCCCTTCAACACATGCCACAACATACAAAGCTTCCCTTCAACACATGCCGTAACACACAGAGCTCCACTTCAACACATGCCGTAACACACAGAGCTCCACTTCAACACATGCCACAACATACAAAGTTTCCCTTCTATACATGTCACAACATACAAAGTTTCCCTTCTATACATGTCACAACATACAAAGTTTCCCCTTAATATATGCCATAAAATATAGGCTTTGGTTTTTGCTATTCCTCGCTATCTACCTCTTAGAATATTATGAATTTCTATTTTTCTCAAAAATATTTTACACACAACAACATACATGATTAAAATTACTTAGCAAAAGTAGAATTTTTAATTTCTTTTTTTTTTTTTGTTTTTTTGTTTTTTTGAGACAGGGTTTCTCTGTGTAGCCTTGGCTGTCCTGGAACTCACTCTGAAGACCAGGCTGGCCCCGAATTCAGAGATTCACCTGCCTCTGCCTCCCAAGTGCTGGGATTAAAGGCGTGCGCCACCACCGCCAGCTAGGAATTTTTACTTTCATAGGACTATATAGTATTAATAGTTTTTCTTCCCCTATCAGAGGTTCATCTAAATTTTATTCAGGTAGGAAAAAAACAACTTACCTTAACTTCTGAAGCTCTTTCTGTGCATGTTCAATCATATGAACAAGATTTCTAAGGAAAGAAGAAGGCACAGACACCTTGAAATCTGGTATCACCGAGGAAAAGTGAATTGCCTATTTATATACTAAGTCAGGGTTTTCTGCTAAAATCTAAAATCTGAAGATCTGTGTCTAGAATGTCAGATAATTCATAAACATTAGTCTGTTTAATCTAGTACTTTACTGAGTTTGATTTTAAATAATGATGTAACTTATTATTTTTTGGTTTTTTGAGACAGGGTTTCTCTGTGTAGTCCTGGCTATCCTGGACCTAGCTCTGTAGATCAGGTTGCCTCTACTTCCACAGTGCTGGGATTAAATGCATGCACTAGCACTGCCTGGCCTGATGTTACTTCTCAAACTCTCAGGATCTCTGTTGTGGAGACAGTGTCTGTCCCACTATGCTCTCCAAGATGGCCTTGAACTCCTGGGCTCAGGCAATCCTTTTGCCTCTCAGCCTGTGTTAAAGTAGCTGCAAAATTAAAGATGGCGCCACCAGACTAGTTATGACTGCTTTGGCTATGAAGACAGAAGTCATCCACCATACCATCTTTCTCTTATGACAGCAGACCACCATTCAGGTCTCCTTGAGACAGTGTGGATGGCGCTGGCACGGACACCAGGTCTCCTCACAGTGAATTTGGGGCAGCTCACATTCACGTTTCTCCTCTAATGATTTGTTTCGTCATACAGCTATACCTTCCTAGTTCCCAGTCTCTGCTCTCCACCTTCTGAGGCTTCTCAATCCCGTCTTGTTGGACAGTGTCATTCTAGTGCTCGATTCTGGGCTCTGATGAGGGATGTTTCTGTTTGAACTTTCTTCTTGAAACTTTACTTTGATAGCATTTGCTTCCTGTGGAGAAGTAGCTACTGGGTTTGGAGGAGGCAAAATATGCTCTGAATGTTCTAAGTGCTGTATGGTTAAAAGGCAGACAAGTGGCTGGAGAGATGGCTCAGCAGTTAAGAGCACTGACTGCTCTTCCAGAGATTCTGAGTTCAATTCCCAGCAACCACATGGTGGCTCACAACCATCTGTAACAGGACCTGATGCCCTCCTCTGGTGTGTCAGAAGACAGCTGCAGTGGACTCATATACATAAAAGGCAGACAAGCGATGTACACACAGTTGGTGAGCTAAGACAAGCAGACTAGAAAGCTATGCTCTTTTCAATGTAAGGCTTATTCCTTTGTTCTCCATACTGCCTGTCTCTGTTGTCTGTGGGAATTAAGGTTCCATTATATAGTGTAGGCACAGCTGATATAGCTGTAACCGTGTCTAGTTTCCTTGCTGTTTTAAGAATCCAATCTCACTTTTGTGTGTGGGTGTTAGGTATCAAACCTAAACTGTGTATACTTGAAGCACTGTACCACTGTGCTGTCTTCACCATTCTTTTTCAATAAACGACTTTCTTCTTTTGTGACAGGGTCTACCACATAGACCATGCTGGCTAGGAATTCTCAAAGATCCACCCACCTGGCTCTGCCTCCCAAGTGATGAGCTTTTTATAGGCATATAGGCATGTAGCACCATACCTGGCTAATGATTATTATTCTTTTTTGATGCAGTTTCATCTGCCCATGAGGCAATCGAAGGATCTGGGTTCCTCCCTTCTCTAGCTTGTCAGTAGAAAGGGTCTCTCACTGAACCTGGAGCTAAACTGGCGGCACCAGTAAGCCTAACTCAGCAGAATCCTTTCTGGCAGAATCTCTTTACAATTTTGATCCTCATTATTTGCAAATTCCACACTGCTGAGCTTGCCTAAACCACCGTTTACTAACTTGTAGCAGTTCATAAGCACATGCACAGCAGTGAACAATTTGGGCTGTTGGCCCATAGCTAGGGCTACACCAGGCACACCCCACTTTTTAATTTTAGCTCTCCACCGAGTGTAGCTCTACACCCAGTGTAGAATTTAAGTGTTCATGGCCTGAAGAGGCTTTGTGTGCCTAGGCTAGCCTCAAATGCAAAGCAATACTCCTGTGTGTCCAGCTCAGTTTTTTTTGTTTGTTTGTTTTTTTGTTTTTTTGAGACAGGGTTTCTCTGTGTAGCCTTGGCTGTCCTGGAACTCACTCTGAAGACCAGGCTGGCCCCGAATTCAGAGATTCACCTGCCTCTGCCTCCCAAGTGCTGGGATTAAAGGCGTGCGCCACCACTGCCCGGCAGCTCACTGTTTTTAAGACTTAAAGTTGTAAGAGGTGTGTGTGAGAGGTGTATGTGTGTGTATAGATACTTCCTCTAGGAGAAACGGTATAGTATTCCCTGATTCTGTGTTCAAGGGAAACTTTATTGCTTTATTTTTTGAGGCAAGATTCACTCTATAGCCCAAGCTGGCCAGAAACTCATGGCAATCCCCATACCTCAGGCTCCTGGGCACTGCTGGACTATAGGTGAGCGACCACTCTGGTCAGGACTTTAAGTAACATGACATGTGGATACGAGAATCCATTATTTAAGCATCTATGCATTAAGGACTGCATTCTATCAAGTAGTACTCTGCAGATCACCCTCAGAGCTCATTTTACCACTGCACAGCGAACGTGGTAGTTAATTATGTGGATGTAGAATAGCTCAGCATTGGGCTGGCGAGATGGCTCAGCGGGTAAGAGCACTGACTGCTCTTCTGAAGGTCCTGAGTTCAGATCCCAGCAACCACATGGTGGCTCACAACCACCCGTAAAGAGATCAGATGCCCTCTTCTGGTGTGTCTGAAGACAGCTACAGTGTATTACTCCAGAATAAGTGAGGCCAGAGCAAGCAGAGGTCCTGAGTTCAATGCCCAGCGTCACATGATGGCTCATGGCCATCTGCATAGCTACAGTGTACTCATACACATAAAATAAATAAATAAATCTTAAAAAAAAAAAAAAGAATAGCTCAGCATTAGTGAACTCTAACGTAGGACTTAAGGTAGCAGCCTTTCGTTAGTGTAGTTCTGAAACAATCCCAAGCCAAATCTAGCATCAGTGTTATTATTTTTGGATACAGGGTTTTGCTATATGAGCCTAGAATGACTAAACTCAAAATATAAGCCAAGCAGGCTCTACCCCATACCTCAGCTTCACAAACCGAGTACTGGAATTATAAGCATGTGCACACCACACTTTAAAAGACCTTTGGGTAGGACAGGACAAAAGAGAGGAAGCGCAATGCCTCTTACTCGTTGTATACTTTCCAGGCATTACACCCATGCTGCGACATCAGCTCCAGATTCTCAATCCGGACCGCCTGATGCTCCAACTGAGCCATAGAATTGTTTACACACTCTTGCCACGCAGTAATGTCATTTTTTTGACCCGACGAAGGGGCTGGAAGTTCATATCTGAAAGTACATAACAATAAACCAATGTGTCTTGCAAAGCTTTCATCACTTCTTCCAACAGAATTCCTATGGACATATGCCGACTACATAAAGACAAAGACACAAATTATCAATCCCTAACCACACATGCACAGAGAGCAAGGCTATAATGCAGACCAGGTCGTACAAAGAAACCTCTTAGTTTGGAAACTGATTTACAGATAAAACACAGCTGTATACTGGAACAAAAAACTATTTCCATAAGTGTGAATTAGTTAATTGAGCTATGACAGTCACTAAGACTCTGATGTCTCTTGTCCCTGTTTGTCTATCATTACCCTTTTGTTGTTGTTGTTGTTGTTGTTGTTGTTTTTGGAGACAGGGTTTCTCTGCAGAGCCCTGGCTGTCCTGGAACTCACTCTGTAGACCAGGCTAGCCTCGAACTCAGAAATCTGCCTGCCTCAGCCTCCCAAGTGCTGGGATTAAAGGCATGCGCCACCATTGCCCAGCCCTTTAAAAAAATTATTTTTTTATTTTTTTTAAATATTCATTTATTATAATATCTAAGTACACTGCAGATGTCTTCAGACACACCAGAAGAGGGCATCTGATCTCATTACGGGTAGTTGTGAGCCACCAAGTAGTTGCTGGGATTTGAACTCAGGACCTTTGGAAGAGTAGTCAGTGCTCTTAACCACTGAACCATCTCTCCAGCCCTATCATGACCCTTCTTAGGTAAAGTCTGCTTATCAGCTTTTAATAAAATACCATATTACTTTGCTAGCATTTTTTTTAAAGGTCATCATAATCATGATTACAGTGACAGCACTCTCTTTTTATTTCCACTTCCAACACACAGCAGCAAACTCTTCCAACCTCTGGCAATGTTGCAGTTACCGCAGCTTAACCTCATCTTACCGTTTCATGCTGAGTAATTCAATCGGTTGTCGGGCAGCCAGTCTTTCAAATTCATTTCTCATTATGTCTGTCTGATGCACAAACAACACAAAGAATTAGTAACAGGATCATGCTGAAAATAATGAATGCAGTTTACTGAGATTTTATACTTTGTACTACACATTACAGTGAATCTTTTCCCTTCTCAATTACTACTCAAAAAAAAAAAAAAAAAAAAAAAAAAAAAAAAAAAAAAAAAAAAAAGGATGCTAATATCTGAACCCAGGGCCACAATGCTACACTCTCCCACTTTCCCCAGTTGAGGTTAATCCTATTAGAATCTGAAGAAATACCCATACTCTTTAATTCTATATTCTGCCTAGGCAGGAAAGGAGGTGGCCATATAGAAGCCCATCTGTCAATTAGCAGTTTTCAATGTCCTGCAATCAGTTGTGGAGCTCTGAAAACAACTTTAACCCCAGCCTCACGTCATGTTGCAATTCACAACATACAATAACAGTCTTGAACCATTTCAGGAAATCTCCTGTGCTGCATGACAGCCTGCCTCAGTGTAAACTGTGTGGGCACAGTGTAAATTTTGAAGTCACATGATGTAACAGGAACCAGCACTTGGATCTGGGACTTGACTTTTCAATTAATTTTTGGGTGAGTACATTTTTACTCTTGCTCCCACATCAGTTATGAAACCCCCACTGAAGAGTCGCAGCTCAGTTTAAAAACCTGGGAACTAGATCTGAAGGCATCATACAGTCCTGCACACGGAGCAGTCTCCTCTCAGCCTTAACTGTTCCTAACAACATCTTCGTATGATGGGGGGAAAGACTCTGAACAGGCGTGGACTGAAATGTTTAACAGAATTCATTAGTCTAGAAGCGACACCTTACATCTACTTGATTAGAGCCTAAATGGTGTTTTGGTTGTACTTGTAGGATAACTATTTAAAAACAGTATGAAGTTAGACATACTTGGTAAGGCACTTGCTAACTATCTGAGTCTTGGTACAAAAATCTCCCTCCAGTAGTGGCAAACATTACAGGTACTTAAGATTATAAATATTAAAATCTCGTAATACCTTTTTTTTTTTTGAGTAGACCTTAGAGAATAAGGGCTAAAGGCTCCTTTTGTGAAATGTACTATGACTCAATTTAACACACATACACACACACACACACACACACACACACAGGGGGGCGGGAGGCACACTTTTTTTTTTTTTTTTTGGTTTTTTGAGACAGGGTTTCTCTCTGTCGCCCTGGCTGTCCTGGAACTCACTCTGTAGACCAGGCTGGCCTTGAACTCAGAAATCCGCCTGCCTCTGCCTCCCCAAGTGCTGGGATTAAAGGCGTGCGCCACCACTGCCCGGCTTGAGAAGGCACACTCTTAAACAAATCTGCAGAAACCCATAAAATATTTCGCGGGTTCTTGTAATAAGGACCCTGTGAAAAGCTCATCTGCCGATTTTGAACCGACTGATCTACACGGCACTCAGTATGGGCAGCAAGTACCATTTAACCTGGAAGATGCAGTTTATTTTACACGGCTAAACCCCTCACTCTGATATCAAAGTCCGCAAGCCTCCCGGCTGGAGTGCTGGGCTCAGGACACCACACGTACTTCAAAAGCAGAATAATCCGGGGCTGTCAGGTAGCTCAGGTAGTTCTTGGTAGGTCGGTATCTACGCGTTTCCTCCTCCACCAGGGCCGCAGCCTAAGAACGAGAACAGGCCTGGGTCGCGGCGGGAAAGGGCAGCGTGCCTCCGGCGGTCCCGCCACACATGCCCCGCACTCACCGCTTCCCGCACGCCGGGCGCCTCGTAGCCTTGGTCAAAGTATGGTAGTGCATCCACCACCACCTCCCCGGCTACCAAGCCGGTGCCTGCCATCGTGCGGCACTCTGCTCCAAGAGTGCCTTCTGAGTCTGCGCAGCCTCAGTTCTATTCCACTGCGCCTGCGTCTGGAATGACGTCACACACGCTGCTGGCTGGGGTTGGTGGTGGTGGCTTCTATTCAGGCGCATGCGCAGCTGGTAATTATAGCCACTAGGTTCTAGGACTAGGCGTTACGCGCTGACGTGCCAGGGTGCCTTTCTTTGTTTGGGTACCGCGTGCAATCTTTTTTTTTTTAAGGAGTGGGTAGGGCAGACTTCGGAAGAGGCAGTTGCTGGACTTGACTGGAGGAGAGAAATATATTTCCCACATTTCTTCCATTGTTTAAACTCGCATAGTGCTGGGCTTCTAGCGCTCCCTTGCTTTATCCTTATTTCTCAGCCAGCCCCTTAACAATATTCTTCTATA
This sequence comes from Mastomys coucha, assembly GCF_008632895.1. NCBI lineage: Eukaryota > Metazoa > Chordata > Mammalia > Rodentia > Muridae > Mastomys > Mastomys coucha. The sequence goes on along the minus strand of NW_022196898.1, from coordinate 51,118,887 downwards.
GAAACTAGAAATGTGTGCCTATTTTCCAATTAAAATTTTAGATCTAACAACCTGAGGGTTGCGACTCAATGGCAAAACCAGGTCAGTCCCTAGTACTGCAAACACCTCATCCCTTCCAGGACTGTAATTATATTAACAAAATGCCTCATTTTAGAAGCTCTGCCTTGGAGCGAGGGCAACTCTGGGGCAAGCTAGAAACCTAGGAAAAGGGAAACTCCCAGGAAGATATGAGGGTGACTCTAAGACTTGAAGCAACAGGGGATATGGTACCCGAAATGGCCACCTCCTGGAACCAGGCAAGACTTCCAATGGAGAGATGGGGACACCAACCCACCCACAAAACCAAAATTTGTCCTGCTTGCAAGTTAAAGTTGGATTAGAAACTGAGGGAATGGTCAATGACTGGCCCAGCTTGAGATTCATCCCATGAGAGAGAACCCACCCCTGACACTATTAATGATGTTCTGTTATACTTCCAGACAGGAGAGGCTTCACCCAATAGCTGTTGGAGACAGATGTGAAGATCCACAGCCAAATAGTAGGCAGAGCTCTGGGAAGCTCTGGGAAGGAACCAGAGGAGTCAAGGACACCACAAGAAAACATACAGAATCAACTAACCTAGTCTCACAGGGGTCCACAGAGATTGATCCACCAAAGAGGATACAATGGACAAACCTAGGCCCCTTACACATATGTAACAGATGTGCAGCTTGATCTTCATATGGGACCCCTAATAGCTGGAGCGGGGTTGTCTCTGACTCTATTGCCTGCCTTTGGACTCCTTTCCCCTAACTGGGCTGCCTTGTTTAGCTTCAATAGGAGAAGATATGCCTAGTCCTACTGCAATTTAATATGCCAAGTCTGACTGATGTCCACGAGAGGCCTCTGAGGAGAAAGGGAGGGGGAGATGGGGATAAGAAGTGAGAGGGAAGGAATAGGAGGACAGGAGGAAGGGGGGGGACTATGATCAGAACGTAAATAAACTAATGAAAAATTCTGCCATTTTTGTCTTTAGGACCTATATAAAACTCAATCATTTTGGCTTTAGGATTTGTGGTAATAGAATTATTTCTCTGGGCTGGAGAGATGGCTCAGCAGTTAAGAGCACTCACTGCTCTTCCAGAGGTCCTGAGTTCAATTCCCAGCAACCACATGGTAGCTCACAACCATCTGTAATGGGATATGATGCTCTCTTCTTGTGTGTCTGAAGACAGCGACAGTGTACACACACACATAAAATTTAAAAAAAAAAGATTATTCCATTTTGGCTCTCAACCTCTCAGGCTGTAGTTAGTATACCTTCTCTGTCATATATCTTTCAGACTAAGAGGTAAATGTAAAAAAAGATTGTTAGACTATATATGCTATATATGCGCATTCAACCGAGGCTTATCTGTTAAGGGCTTTGGAAAAGTTGATCATGGTTAAAAGCCTGGTTAGTCTAAGCTGGATTTGGGTATTTATGACTTTACATTCTGTAAATGTGCTGCCTATAGGTTTATGAAAAGTGCAGTATCTTCACGGGTTGTGATTTGATGAGAACTGCCTCTCATACGTAGGCTCAGGGATTTGAGCACTCAGTCCCCAGCTGGTGGCGCTGTTGCAGAGCTCTAGGCTGGAGAGGTCCCTGGAGATGGACTTTTGTTCTCTGCTTTCAAGTTGCCCTTTGAAGATGTGAACGCTCCTGCTCCTGCCTTCACATCTGTGCCATGCTTCTCCACCAGAACTGACTTAACCCTGGAATATAAGCCAAGGTAAACGTTCTTCTTTAAGTTGCTTGGTCAATGTTCTATCACTGCAACAGAAAAGCAACTACTACACATCTTAAGTGCATTCATTTTAAATTCTCCAAGAGATCTGTGGGAATTTTTTAAAATGCCTTTATTCATTAAAAGATCTGTAAACATTTGATAGAAATATTGAACAATACTTTTTACAAACATATTTAGAATTCACAACATTTACAAAAACAAATTACAACAAACTCAAAGAAAGGAAGCAGCTTTAGATTGTAGGAAGGTAAGACTCTCCCAAAAGCAAAGTCTCCCTGCAGGGACAGTCATGTTTGACCACAGTAAGCCCTCCTACCCCATCTTATAAACAATCAGTTATGAATTGTTCCATCGGGATTGGAGTGTAAGAAGAGAGCAAATGAGAGAGATGTCTGGGAAGAGCTCCACTGGGGTAGGCTGCATTAACATTTTAAAAGACAGGCTCAATTTTCTTCCCTGGACCCACATCTAGGAACTACATATTGCACAGCACCAGTCTTAAGTGGATTTATTCATTCACACTTGTACGAGTGACAATGACAATACTGTACAACTCAGTCAGCTGTATCCTAATACAACATACAACATTTTCCAAGTCTGAATGAATATTTTCTATGGCACGTAAAGCCATGAGTAAAGGTTATAGAAAACAACTGACATTTACCACGACATCTATCACTTATCAATGAAAACCGCACCCTCACCGACAAACTCCCTTTCCCAGTCCCTACTCCTACTTTAGATTTTCAGCATCTCGTTGATGAAGAGGTATAGGCTTAGGAAACACTAAAAACTCACACTGATGTAAAAATAACCAGTGTGGCAGAGCACACAGAAGGCCCTGGGTTCTATCCCCAGCAGCAGAAGAAAAAACAAAGGAACAAACCTTGCCTAGACACCCATCGCTTAAAGTCTCACCAGAGCCAAGAGGAAGCTCTGGTGTGCTCCACAGAGAACTTTAAACATCACTATAAAGAGTTCATTTACATCTGTAGGACTAGCCAGCTTTGTATGTGGTCTTAAGTCAAGTGTTTGGCTTAGTTCTATCCTGTATATAACTGGCCAAATTACTTAGTGTCTCTGAACTCCAGCTTCTTGTAAAATATCATGAAGCTGATCTAAAGCTTGAATAAGATGACATGTAGATTATCACAGTGCAGCAAACTGTAGACACCAAAACTCAATAAACAGATAGCTATGTCCTTAAAAGGACATTTTCATATTGGCTACATTCCATAAAGCATAACGCTGACATGTGAGAAGAAAGCTATCCCAGCAGGACATGGATTCTGAGGAGGCCCTGCATCCCTGCATGGTGTCTGCTTTTTAAAGTTCTAACATGAGTGAAATTCTCCAAGATAGGACATGGGACAAGGTGGGGGTTATCAATGGTGACAGTACTGGGATTTGAAAGCGCAAATGGTCCATGGATGTAAAGCAACCTGATTCTTCCGTGATGAGAATCGTGTGATCATGGTGTCCTCCATATCTGTCTCTCTAGTACCTGAAACTTTGTGCATTGTTTTTAGAAAATGCAACACCAAGTATTTCTGAGTCTTTTTCTTGTAAAGGACGTCTGCTTTCATAGACTAAGCACAAAGCAGAGCCTCTTGTACCCATCAATAACCAAAGATAAAACACCTCAGTAAAAACAACTTGCCCAGGCATGGTGGCGCACGCCTTTAATCCCAGCACCTGGGAGGCAGAGGCAGGCAGACATCTGTGAGATCTTTGAGTTTTGTGACATCAGAATTTGAGGCCAGCCTGATTTACAGAGTGAGTTCCATCACAGTCAGGGCTATAGAGAGAGACTGTCTTAAAAACAAACAAACAAACAAACAAACAAAAAACAAACAGTCCCCAAATCAGAAGGAGAAGAGAGAGCACTGGTTCTAGACTGCTCCCAGTTGGTCTGCAGCAACAGGAGAGTTCTCCAGCAGTCTTTTTCCTTTTACAATTACAAGGATGTTACAGGACTCTTCAGAGCGTCCAGATCCTCGGGAAAATACTGTCTTTGGCACTTTCAGTTACGTTTAGAATGAAGACAAAGATTTCACTTCTTGTGAAGAAATCTCATTTTGCTTCCTGGAAAGAGAAAAAGTCTTTGAGCTTACTTCATTTTTATCTGTTGTACATCTGTTGAGCCAAGGGACTAACAGCCTAGCCATTCGGAACCACTCAGGAGGTTAGCTGCCTTATCAAGTGCAGTCTAAGTGTCATTTTTGTATAAGTGTCTCCCAAAGTCCTATGTGTAAGAGCTTGGTTCCCAGCTTGTGGCACCATTGGAAAGTAATGGACCCTTTAAAAGGTGGGGCCTAGAGGGAGACCTGGTCACGAGTGTGCCTTGCAGACTTGGTCCCTTCCTGGCTCTGCTTCCTAGCAGCCACGACACAAGCAGGCTCTTTTACCCGTGTCTTGCCACAGGCCCAAACGCATCAGGGCCAATCGGCCATGGGCTGAAACTCCCCAAACTAGGAGCCCAAATAAGCCTCCAAAACAGTGGGCCTCGCCCTCCTGATGCTGAGACCGGGTAACGCTGTGGTGACCCTCTAATCATAAAGTCATTTTTTGCTACTTCATAACTGTAATTTTGCTACTGTCATGGGTTGTAATGTAAATATTTTTGGAAACAGAGGTTTGCCAAGGGGTCGTGACCCACAGGCTGAGAACCTGCTCTAGGGCTTCATTACTTTAGGCTTTCTGTTCCACTAATGGAAAGCTATTAGTTGATGGGTTTAACCACTCAAAAAAACTCATGAATGTCTAATTGTAGAGGCGGAAGAGAACTCAAGACATAATCTAATACAAGTGGTTTTCAATTGGACTGGAGTTACAAATTACCTGGCTCACTCCCTGGAGATTTCTGAACAGTCAAGGGAGACCTTTCTAAAGTCCGGAATGATTATCATCTGATCTAATCTAACCCAAGGTGCAGATGAAATCACAGCCTGCGGCATAATTTGCCACAGCCTCTCAGCTCATTAAGGACAGGGTCTAATCAGGGGCATATATTCCAAAGCTCAGAGTTTAAGGCCATTGTCTTGTGACAGGCATACCTCTGTCCTCACATCAGTCCGGAATTTAAAAATCTTAAGGACCTATGTTTATAAAATGCAGAATACCACTGAGGCATCCTCTTCTGCTTCCCAGCCCCCAGGGATTTTAAGTCTGAAGTCCATGGACACCCTAAAATTATATGCAAAATTTATCTGTATATTTAAATACATTATTTTCTGGTAAATAGGACTATTTTATTAAAAGTATCCCCCAAGAGTGTAACCTAGAGAAGTTCCATGGCTATGACTTGGGAACTTACACCACAAGGTTAACTACCCAATAGGCCAAGGCCACTCACCAAGACTCCGCAAAATTCTATTCACCCCGCTGGGTTCTGACTCAGGAATTGTTTCCAGATATTGAAGAGCTCGGACTTCAAACAACCCTATGAAGAAGACATCAGTGAGACTGTTCAACACACTAGCCTGGAAACCAATGAAGTTAAACCTTTCCTTTTTGTGATGGTTTGTATATGCTTGGCCCTGGGAGTGGCACTTGTTAGAGTAGGTGTGTCACTGTGGGTGTGGGCTTAAGACCCTCATCCTAGCTGTCTGAAAGCCAGTCTTCCACTAGCAGCCTTCAGATGAAGATGCAGAACTCTCAGCTCGGCTTGCACCATGCCTGCCTAGGCACTGCTATACTCCTACCTTGATGATAATGGACTGAACCTCTGAACCTGTAAGCCAGCCCCAATTAAATGTTGTCCTTGTAAGAGCTGCCCTGGTCATGGTGTCTGTTCATGGCAGTAAAACCCTAAGACAGTTTTCATTCTCCTTTTGGCAGCATTGTGGGCAAACTCAGGTCTTTGTACACACTAGATAGGTTCTCTACTACTGAGCTATAAAATACCCCAAGCCTAAGATGGGTCTTTTCTTTAATGATCTTATTTTTACTTATTTATTTTCTTTTTTTTAAGATTTATTTTATTTATTTTATATGTATGAATACAATGTAGCTGTACGGATGGCCATGAGCCATCATGTGTATGGCTGCTAGGAATTGAACTCAGGACCTCTGCTGGCCCTGCTTGCTCTGGCCCCGCTTGCTCTGGCGAAATATACTGTAGCTGTCTTCATACGCACCAGAAGAGGACATCAGATCTCATTGTGGGTGGTTGTGAGCCACCATGTGGTTGCTGGGATCCGAACTCAGGACTTCGAAAGAGCAGTCAGTGCTCTTACCTGCTGAGCCATCTCACCAGCCCACTTATTTATTTTCTTAACTTTGTGTGTGTTCATGCTTTTATGTATGTGTGTGGGGTGGGTATGTGCATGCCACAATACACATGTAGATGTCAGAGGTTAACTTGTGGCTGTGTGTTCTCTCCTTCCATCACACTGAGCCCAGGAATAGAGCTCAGATTGTCAGGGGTGCTAACAAGCACCTTTAATGGATGATCCATCTCTATATCTGTAATCCTGTTCTTACTAATTAATATATCATTCTTTTATTTATTTATTTTTTTATTTTTATTTTTTTTAAAAGATTTATTTATTATATGTAAGTACATTGTAGCTGTCTTCAGACACCCCAGAAGAGGGCATCAGATCTCATTATGGATGGTTGTGAGCCACCATGTGGTTGCTGGGATTTGAACTCAGGGACCTTCTGAAGAGCAGTCAGTGCTCTTTACCGCTGAGCCATTTCTCCAGCTCCTAGTATATCATTCTTAAACAGTATTACAGATAATAATCCCACAGTAACTTAGATGTACCTTAATAGTCTACACATCTATTATTCAATCCTTCTAAGCATTCACCACGTGTGGCGGTCTGAAAAAAAAAGCATGCACACACTCACTCGGAGTGGCACTATTTGGAAATGTGGCCTTGTTGGAACAGGTGTGGCTTTGTTGGAGGAATTGTGTCTCAGTCTCTTCCTGCTGCCTACTGATCCAGATATAGATGTCTCAGTTCCTTTTCCAGCATGTCTGCCTGCACGCCACCATGTTTCCCATGTTTCCCACCATGGTGATCATGAACTAAGTCTAAACTGTAAGCCAGCCCCAATTCAATGCTTTCCTCTGTAAGAGCTGCTATGGTCCTATGGTCATGGTGTCTCTTCACAGCAACAGAACCCTACCTGAGACACCAGATAAGGAGGCAGTGGTTCCTGGTAAAACCCACCTTTAACTCCGCTTTGCCGAAGCTCCCGGTCCTGGACAAATCCTGCAAACATCTGTGTCTCCATGAAGAGATCTAGAAAGTGGCGGACACTTCGGGAAGTGTGGGACTTCCGGAATGGCTCCCTTTGGAACACACGCTCCCCACGCTCTGTGACAGTCATGTTCAGAGAATAATGCCCCACGAGCTCCACAAAAAACCTGACAAATACTTCTGACACCAGAGAACTGAGTGTCACCTCTGTTTCAAAATGAAAGAAGTAAGGGGGAAAATCTTAGTTTTGTGTGCGTAGGAACCCTGACCCTAGTTGTGGAAGCCATGTCTAAAGAGTCATGAAAAACTGAGAATGGATAGGAATGTGCATTCCTAGCTTGCTACACAGCCCATGGCATGCAAAAAAGCAAATGGCTTCTGTCTTGACCTTCATTTTCCTCCCTCAACACTCTTACTGCATACTGCAGCCTGGCTTCCACTCCATGACCTCATAACTCTTTCAAAAGTTACTTGTGAGACTGCAACTGCAGCCGGCTTCTCCACTTGGGCCTCCTCAGTCCTGCTACATCTGTGTACTGCTGTGCTCTCTTGGTCTCTGGTTCCTGTCTCGACCGTGAGACTCTCTGGTTTTCTCTTTCTCTTCATCCTCCCGTCCTTTAACCACTTCTAGTCAGCATTCTACTCTGTGCCTTAAAAAGTCAACTGTCAGGTCTGGTGCTCACCCCTGTCACTGGAAGGTGGACACAGGAGAATCAGGAGCTCAAGTTCATCTTCAGCTCTACAGTGCACTCTGAGGCCGGTTTGGGCTGCCTGTGATCCTGTGTCATCAGGAGCAGCAGCACAAACAAGGTCAACCGGCACAGACAGAGCAATCCAAGCCGTAATCTCCAGGCTGGCATGTTGCCCTTTCTGTTCTCCGGCTGTCTATGACTATCATCATTTGGCTGTCCCATTATAAATTGCATCATTTATAAAGTGCATAAATTTCATTTGTCTAAAAGTCACCATATCAGAAAACATACAAAACTTGGTAGGCTATGAGCCAATTAAAATAAGATGTCAAAACGCAAATGTACTATATTTTTCTATAAATCACTTGCCTTCTTGATTTTCCTCACCTCATATTGCACTATGATTTATTGCAGTAAAAAATTTTTTTGAGTACTAAGTGCACTGGCACTACACCAAGTGCTCTTTAAAAGATAATTATCAGAAATACTTCCCTTGCTGTCTAGCTACTTGTTTGCCCAAACATTTTTACACCAATATGCACCTCTTTCTCTCAGCTCTTTCTATGTCATCAGGCTGGTCTGGTCTCAAACTTCGGATCCTTTATTATCTCCCAAGTGCTGAGACTACAGGAGTGAATGTCTATGCCTGGCAAAATAATACTTCAGTTGCCCAGCCTAGAACTTGCTATGTAGATCCACCTGTCTCTGTCTCCGAATGCTGGGATTAAAGGCTTGTTACCATACCCTGCCTCAGAACAAGGCTTTCTCGTTCCTCTAATTTTGTCCCTATCAGCAGACAGCCTTACTTCCCCATCTGCCATGTCCACAAGGAAACCGCTTTTTCTTGTTTTCCTTTTTTGAGACAAGTTCTTATTATATAGCCTTTGTTGGCCTGTGTAAACCAGGCTGGCCTGGAACTCAGAGAGACCCAGACCCTGCCTCCCAGGTGCATGTCACTATGCCAATGACATACTTTATAAAAGCCATGAGGAGGGGAGGGGAAGAAATGAGCAAGTACTGGTGAAGGATGACTTTTTTTTTTAAAGACTGGACTAAGAGGCAGGCAGATTTCTGAGTTCCAGGCCAGCCTGGTCTATAGAGTGAGTTCCAGGACAGCCAGGGCTACACGGAGAAATCCTATCTCAAAAAACAAACAAACAAAAAAAAAAACACACAAGCAAACAAAAACAAAAACAAAACAAAACAAAAAAAAGACAGGACTAATTCAAAGAGAAAATGACATATGAGACAGACCTATAGGAAGAAAGCATTCTATAAATGTAATTTTCAAAGGTCCTGTAACCTTTGAAAGGCGGCTAACTAACTGGGGACCGGAAGAAAGGGTGTGAATTTTCAAGAAGCACTACTTTGGCACATCCTTTAACTGAGTGCTGGGTCTGTTCACTCTTTAACCTTTGGTCCTCAGCCCATACGTCTCACACCTTGTGAAAACAGCCGCTCCTGGGCCAAGACTTCATCTCGATCTTCTAAAATCTGCACCAAGGCAGCTTGAAGTTTAGGTGGCATAATTTCATCCTCGTCAGATACCTGAGAGAGAAGCAACTGTGCATGAGCCTAGTGAGAGTGTCAAACATGCACAAGCTACACCCCCCATCATAGATGGCTTTGTGGAGATTCTGCCTGAAGAGTCATTTGAAATTCCATCACCTACATAGAGCCAAAATGCATGATGTTTACAGTGTATTTTTTTTTTTTTTTTGGTGTTTTCGAGACAGGGTTTCTCTGTAGACCAGGCTGGCCTCGAACTCAGAAATCCACCTGCCTCTGCCTCCCAAGTGCTGGGATTAAAGGCGTACCACCGCCCAGCATTTACAGTGTATTTTAACTTTACTTTTTTAAAACTCAAGCATCATCTTGTAAAATTCTCTGTTGCTGTTCTACAAAATCTCTCATCTACAAGTTTCACTCCTTGCCTCCAAGGCTAGTCCCCAACAAATGATCCTCAAGAGAGAGATCCAGTTTCTATGCTCAAACAGAGCTGCTCTGAACTCACTGCTCGCTGGCTTCTTTCCCCTCGAGCATCCGTCAGACAGGAGCGCCTCTTTCCATGCCAGCATTCCTTGTTCAGATTGCTATTACACCATCTCTAAAGCATCGTGGAATCAAGCCCTGCTCTTACCTGCCGGATTCTGCCTGCTCATCTTCAGATTCTAACTGCCTGGGAATCTACAAACAGCCAAGTTAGTAAGTGATTCTCTCTCTCTCTCTCTCTCTCTCTCTCTCTTTCTCTCTCTCTCTCTCTCTTTTTGTGGTGCTGAGTTGGACAGGGAAGCTTTTGTATCTAGATGGGTACTCTACCACTGAGCTGCTTCTCAGTCCAGTAAATTTTACTAACTTAGAGGCTTAAAAGTCAACCCCTCTGGAGTTGAAGGGATGGTTACTTCTTTTGAGAATGGCATTTATTCTGTTTCCTCCTTCCTCCTTTGGGATGGACACCTAGGCACTCAAGCCAAAATTTTCAGGACAATCTTGTATGGTTAGCTGCAGTGTCAACTCAGAGATGGGTATGAACTGGAAGTTCTTTCTGAGTCATACTCTCTAGGTACTTTCACGTATTTTCTGTCTAATTGTAATTGCCTACAGAGGCACCTATGTCCCCAAACATTATGTAACCATCTCCTTTGTCACTCACCTCCTGTAGGAACCTGTCTGCACAGAGATCAACTATCAGCACCTATGAAATAAAGGAGGGAGGCAGGTTAAACCAGAGACAGACACATATAGATCAGGCACTGCCAGACCAGGATGGGCTTTTTGATTCTTTCAAGCCATGGGAATAGTTTCAAACAAAATTAACTTAACATTGCAGCCAATTTAAAAGTTAATCCATCAAAACAACTAATGAATTTAAAAAAGGAAAAGATGTGCACAATGACATATTACAGGGATTTACCGGGTCAGTGTGGTGAATTGGGAAGAACTACCTTTGCAGCTAGAGATACTGAGGAGGTGGGTAGCTCCAGAGATAGGGAATCCCCAAGTCATCTCTACACCACACCATTTTCAACGAACCAAATACAAGGTGGAGTCAGAGACAAACTCACAAGCAAACTAACAGGGAGATAATAGAGGGGGTTATCTTCTTCTTCAGTAAGTTAACGTGAAAATCTAACTGCTCGTGAAAGCATCAGTCCTAAATGAAAAGACTGGCATCTTAACCACATCAAAATGAACAACTCCCCTGCATTTAAAAGTCATTCTGGGCTGGGTATAGTGGTGCAAGACAAGACAGCAGCAGACATTGTGACAGCATGGCTTCCAAGCTCCAGCCCAGCCTGGAGATATAGTGAGACCCCAGAGATACACTGACCATCACCCCAAAATCCAACAAAACACATACATCACAGAAAATAAATTCAGAACATTGTTTTGGAAAGTGAAAGGCCAAACCTCAGAGCTGGCAATGTAGCCCAGTCGACAGAGTGCTTGTCTCGTGTGTACAGAGCCTGGAGTTTGATCCTTTGCACTTAATAAAGCAGGTGTGCGGCCTAATGCCTATAACCTTAGCACTAGGAGGACTGAATCAGATAATCAGAAGTTCTAGCTCATGCAGAGCTATAAAGGGAGTGTGAGGCCAGCCTGAGCTTCCCAAGACCCTCTCCAAAATAAAACAAAATAAAATAAATGGAGAGGCTGATTTCTAAACTATAAAAACACTGGGTTGAGCTCAACTAGATAGCCCAGGTTTCACTCCCATCAAACAAAATAAACAATAACAACGAGGACATCTTACAAATCATGGAGGATAAATAAGCCAGGGGAAAGACAGAAAATAATTTATAATAGATGATATTCAATGATCAATAAGCATGCCTCAGAAGCGATCTAGGAATGCCAATCAAACTACAGCGAGCACACAGCTCACCAGTCACCAGCCAGTCTAAACTATACAAGCTGACAATGGTGCTGGAGACTTGTGAAGCTTGGGGAGGGAGAGAGGAGGCCACGGGGTGGGTGGATTGTGAGAGAACATGGCCATGAGGGCCGGCCAGTTGAAGTAGGAGCGGCTCAGGCAGAACATTGGCCATCTCCGGTTATCTCTGGGTTACCAACAAGAAGTAGACAAAATAGCACAGAGGGCAGGTATCTACCCAGCTCTAGTGCTGGAAGGCTTACTATAAATGTAAAAGTTTGGTGTCTTTTATTTGGGAAGTGAATGACCTAAGGTGGGGTAGAATCCCTCGATTAACTATTCACCACAATACTGTGAATATGTGGGATGAGTACTGTGGGAGTCAAGGCAGTGGTGACCTTTTCTGGGGCCTGGGAAAGGGACCACGAGATTAGGAGACTTTTGCTGTAATGTCCCATTACCATCCAATGCTGAGTCAGATAAGTACTCACTATGTAACGACACTTCACTGAGACGTACTCTGTTTAAGGCACTTATCTACACATGTGCTAGATTTGAAACAATTTTTTTTTTTTTAGTAAACTCCGAGAAATTTTGTGTTGGTTTTAAAAAAGAAAATAAGGGTCAGCAAGATCAATCAGGATGACTTGTGTTCCACCCCCTGCCCACATAAAAGTGAAAGAGAAAACTGACTCACCAAATTCTCCTCTGAACTCCGGATATGTGCCATGGTACTCCAGTACTCCATTCACAACACACACACACACACACACACACACACACACACACACACACACACACACCACACACGCACGCACGCACGCACGCACGCACGAAAGCACACGCACAAATGTTAAGTGTTACTTTCTGAGACAGGGTTGCTCTGTCTAGTTCTGGCTGTCCTGGAACTTGCTCTGTAGACTAGGCTGTCCTTGCATTCAAGAGATCCACTCAGAGATCCACTGGCCTCTGCCTTCTGAATGCTGGGACTAAAGGCATGTGCCACCAATACCCAGCTTAGAAAAAAGGCAGCAGAAGCCAGAGGCCTTGAAACAGAGCAATGACTCATGGCAGTGAACATCTGCAAGTGAAGATGTGGGCACGCTGTTACATGCTACAGCTCCCATGACAAGACCTTTTTTTTATTCTATCCTATTTTATTTTATTTTATTTTTATTTTGTCAGGGAGAGGTTGAAAGGGCAGAGAACAGATACAAAGGGACAGGAATATTACTGGGATTGGGGTGTATGGTGTGAAATTCACAAAGAAGCAATTAAAACTTTTTTATAAATAGATGAGTCCATTGCTCACTATTGTAAAGAGAGTGTTAGATGCAAATGTACCATGGAATTTTTTTCATTTAAAGAAAGATATAAAATATGCTGGAAAATTATCAATTATCATATTCTTTTTTTTTTGTTTTTGTTTTTTCACGACAAGGTTTCTCTATAAAGCCCTGGCTGTCCTGGAACTCACTTTGTAGACCAGGCTGGCCTCCAACTCAGAAATCTGCCTGCCTCTGCCTCCCAAGTGCTGGGATTAAAGGCGTGCACCACCACTGCCCAGCCAATTATTATATTCTTAAAATGTTCTGATTTATTTATTTTATTTCATAAGTATGAGTGTTATGCTAACATGTCTAACTGTATATCATGTGCATCCTAGAATTGGAGTTATAGATGGTTGTGAATTGCCATGTGGGTGCTGGGAATTGAATCTTGGTCCTTTGCAATAACAAGAGGTCTTAACTGTTAAGCCGTTTCTGAAGCCCAAATAATAAAATTAGTAGATTAATCACAATTCTACCCCTCTTAAAAGATATTTGATTCCCGTTGCCGATACGCTAGTATTCCCCATAAGCACAATTTATTCCATCTTACCTCTTCAATGGGAAGGTCCTGGAGTTGGGGTAAGGAACAAGACAAGATCCCAATAAAGAATGGAGTAGGTGAGCACACTATGTCAATCATGGATACTGGCAACACTGGGATGTAGGTGTGCTGCCAGGTGAACGGATATAGTGTAGCTACCACAGCATGGCCACATTTTGAAAGGGTGCTAGACAGGAGAAAGCACATGATGTCACAGGTAAAGTAGCACAGGGAATGTACTTCAGATATTATGTCAAAGAATCACACAGTGAGTGCACAGATCAACAACCCTGTGAATATGTAGTAATTTTTAACAGTCAT
>NW_022196898.1:51077421-51105133 GCF_008632895.1 Mastomys coucha | reverse complement strand
GATTAAAGGCGTGTGCCACCACTGCCCGTTCAATACTGGTATTTTTAAAAGGACAACCCCAGGCTGTCCTTGAACTCCTGGGCTCAGCTGGGCTTTTCTGCCTCAGGCTTCTTGGGTAGATGAGACCACAAGAGTGAACCAAAAGCTAGAAATACCTTTGTTTTTCTGTTTTGTTGTCTGTCTTATTGTTTGTTTTGAGACAGAGCTTCACTATGTAGCCATATGAGGCCTTAATCTCAGCAGGCCTCCTTCTGCTGCCTAAGTGTTCAGATTAAAGGTATGCACCAGTACATCCAGCACTTTGTGAGTTTGTACACAAATCTGTTCAGTTTCGTTCTTCTCCTGTTGGGTCTTAGAAACAGACCTGGGTTCTAGATATTTTAAATATATTTCTATTGTAAAAAAATAAAAGCAAGCCAAACACCAGCATGAAGCAACATCGTCCACTTAGTTCTTACCTTAGGCTGTTGGCAACAAAGATTACCCTCCGCTCTAAAAGGAGAGAGGCGCAGACCCGGATGAGATGGCGCACACTCAAGCATTTGAAAAGACATTCAAAATCCACATGTTCTAGTCGTGAATCGAGGGGTCGGCAGAGTTCAATTGACTGAAAGGCAAGGGAAATCCAAGAGCTGATGCTGGGCCTTACACGCAATGGCAGCATTAACTGAACATCTTGCTCTTTCTCTAGTCTGAAAATGTCTGTTATTTGGGCCAGGTACGGTGGCACACTTCTAATTCATTAAATCCTAGCACTCAAGAGGCAAAGGCAGGTGGATCTCTATGAGTTCTAGGACAGCATAGACTAGAGTTCTAGGACAGCTAGGGGAACAAGTGATACCATGTGGTGGTTTGGGAGAGAGGTATGGCACAAAGAGTTTATGAAGCTGCTGTTAACTTCTGGTAAAATCATTTCATTTGATAAATACATATATACATACGTGTGTGTGTGTGTGTGTGTGTGTGTGTGTGTGTGTGTGTGTGTGTATGTATCTGTCACTTATCAGCTGGGCTGAGACTAGCACTATAGAGGGACCCAATCTATGTCAGGTAGGAAATCTGGGGCCAGGATCACATATTCATTCGTGTTTCTAGGAAATAACACACATTCCCTTGAAAGGTAAGAACGATTCCTCCCCATGAACAAGCTTCTGTCAACCATGCCTACAGTAGCAAGGCTGGCTTTGAAGTGGCTACTGAACCTCAGGAGATGAATTAACTTACCTCATCTCCAGCCCCAGGGAGGTAGCTCTTAACCGTGATGGTGCGGCCAGGAGCTGGGAAAGGGGCTTCCATGACACTTCGCATGAATGGGTAGACAAGGGCTGGAGACATCTCTCTCCTCTTCTCTACTTCATCCAGAATCTGCATGTGGGCACACACACAGACAGACAAACACACCCCACAGTCTATTAAGGCTTCAGACCAGAAACATAAAGAAATCCTACTATAAATAAACGATAGCATTAGATTCAAGACAGACAAGCTCTGCAACTTGTGAAAGCTCAAGGTACTACATCTTGAGGGTATCTTTACACCTCTAAACTATAAGTCAACTTATTTAGAAACCATTTTTCTCCTTTTTTCCCACACATGTAAGAGGTTTAATTGGGAGGGAAAGAGGGGGCAGTAGCAGAGAGAGAGAGAGGAGAGAGAGAGCTATTTTTCTCCTTTTTTTAAAAATAATTTTATTACTTTTAGTGAGTATGAGAGTGTGTGTGTGCGTGCGCGTATGTGAGTGTAAGTGTGGCATGCCATGGCTTCAGTGTGGAAGTCAGAAGACAGCTTGTAGGAGTTAGCTGTTCTCTTTGCACTGTGAGGGTCCTGGGGATTGAACTCGGGTTTTTAGGCTTGGTAGCAGGTGCCTTTACCACGTAAAGTCTACCTCAGCAGCCTCTGGAGACCATTTTCATTTCACTAACTGGCAAAGAGTAACAGTGACAATGATATCCTGGGAGCTGTGTCTAGAGAAAAGCAGGACATACTTCAAGATATGTTCTTTTAGAACTGTGAGTTTGGGGTGCTGGAGAGTTGGCTTAGTAGTTAAGAGTACTTGTTACCCTTGTAAACCTGGGTTCAATTCCCAGCACTTACATGGCAGCTCACAAGCAGCTATAACTCCACTGTCAGGAAATCTGACACTTCTGGACCACACATACTGTTGTACACAGACGTGTGCAGTCAAAACACCATGTATACAAAATAAACATAAATAATCTTTAGAAGAAAAAGCCCAAGCCAGTGTCCGAGGGCACACCTTCAATCCCAGCGCTCACAGAAGCAGATGGGTCTCTGTGAGTTTGAAGCTAACCTGGCCTATAAAGCAAGTTCCAGGATAGCTGGGCTGTTACACAGTGAAACCCTGTCTTGGAAAAAAAAAAAAAAAACAAGACCTGGGAGTTTTTGCAAACTAAAGCCATAATGAAGGAAGCTGACCAGGGGTCTAAGCCTAAGCCTTCAAGCCTATGGGTTATTTTTGTTTTCATTGTTAAATGTGTTAGGGGAGGGACACACATGTCACTGCACACATATGTAGGGAGAGGACAAGTTGTTTCTTTCCTTCCAGCATGTGGGTTCCAGGAGCCTAAGTCAGGCCACCAGCCTCAATGGAAAGTCCCTTTTCCTGCTGAGCCATCGTGAGAGTCTGAGCCTGGGTTTTTAACCTATCAGAGCAGAGCTTTCTCCAGTAGTACATTAATGTCTGCACCACTCAGCAGTCTCCAGTGAAGCTGCCAGCAATAAAAGCATCTCAGACCAAGAGGATCATCGCTCTCCCACAGAGCCTCGCTTCACTCACCTTTGAGAAAAGATTGAAGCAGCCCAAGCGACTAACCATGCAGTACACCTCAGGGAGCCGCTTTCCTTTGCCTTCTGGCTGCAAACACACACACACAAAAAAACAAGCAGAGCAAGGGTTTACTAATTTTAACTATAAATATTTATTTATTTATTTATTTATTTATTTATTTATTTATTTATTATTTTTGGGTTTTTCGAGACAGGGTTTCCCTGAGTAGCCCTGGCTGTCCTGGAACTCACTCTGTAGACCAGGCTGGCCTCGAACTCAGAAATCCACCTGCCTCTGCCTCCCAAGTGCTAGGATTAAAGGCGTGCACCACCATCACCCGGCTTATAAATATTTATTTAATAGGCCCCTCCTCTGGTAGCTGACACTTGCCCCAAACTTCAGAACTCAAGCAATGCTCTTCCTTCAGACACCATAGACGATGGACTAGGGAGTGTGCACAGGCTTCTCGCTCGCTCTATTGTCCAGTCAGAGCAGGAGCTGAACCTTTCGTCCTGAGTGAGCTCAAAGGCTGGGGAAGTACTCAGGAGGAAAGTGTGATTTACCCAGGCTTAGTGCCTAAGCAGAAAGTGAGACCTAAGATAGGTGATGAGGAACTTGGCTTCTTCCGCCACCTCTCTGGACAGTATTCTTCAAATGTGCTGTACTGACATTCAATCTCTATGTTACTTTCCCTACTGCAAAGAAACAAGTCAGTGAAACCCTGAGCCTTTCTATTCTGGATCATTCTATGGCTGACCTTCACCTTGCTCTTGCTGTGTAAAGCTAGCATAACTTCCTTTTTAAAACCTTTACTTTTGTTTGGTGTACAGGTATTTTGCCTGCATGTATATGTACCCGTGTGTGTAGTGCCTGTGAAGTCCCAGAAGAGGGCACCAGATCCCCTGGGACTGGAGTTATACATAGTTAACTGAGCCACCATTCCGCATGGGTGCTGGGAGTAGAACCTGGGCCCTCTGGAAGACCAACCAGGATTTTAAATCACTGAGTCATGTCTAGCCCAAATGCAGCTTCTTGGTTGTGCAGATAATTAAGGAACCCTTAAAGTCATGTAGAGACAGTACTTCTCAAGTTGCTAGTTAGCCTTTCTTGTTCCTTAACCAACTCTGTGGCACCAATCTGGAACTCACCAAAAGCTTCTTACAGTAGCCAAACCACCGACTTCCATCTTCTCCAGTCAGCACGAAGGAGAATGTTTCACTGAAAACAAAATGAAACACAGCTGCTTAAGGCATTCATTCACTGAACAAGTAAAAGGAGTCATTTGTGATCTAGGAGGAAACAGAAATATCCATTTATTTCCAGTCACATTCCCCTGCAGAGGGCCCAGGCCTAGTCCTTGTAAGTGAGCGGGTAAGAGACAAGCTGTTGGTATTGCTTTTCCCCTTTCTTTATTTACACTTGCTAGCTATTAATCAATCCTGTTTCCCTTTTGTTGAA
This sequence comes from Mastomys coucha, assembly GCF_008632895.1. Classification (NCBI taxonomy): domain Eukaryota; kingdom Metazoa; phylum Chordata; class Mammalia; order Rodentia; family Muridae; genus Mastomys; species Mastomys coucha. The sequence continues at coordinate 51,100,887 of NW_022196898.1, read as the reverse complement.
CATGTAAATTTAGCCAAGCATACAGGTAAGCAAGCTATAAAGGGCCTGTCTTGATAACGTCATTTTCTCCCTTGCAAATTCTTCGGTTTGGTTCTGAGAGGCTATATGGAACAGTGACAGAAAAGATTACATCCTGGGTTGGGAAGATGGCTCACTGGATAAAGTGCTTGTCACACTAGTAAGACCTGGATACAGGCCTGCAAGTCTATACCAAGCTGGATGCAATAGCATCTGTAATCTTAGCTCCCTACAGTGAGATGGGAGGCAGAGACAGGAGAATCCCCAGAAGCGGGTTAAGGGCCGCTAGCTTGACATAAACAGTGGAGAATAAGAAACTGTCTCAAACAAAACAGAGGCAAGAACTGACAATGTTGTCCTTTGTCCTCCACACAGGAACACGCATGACAATCCTCTTCCTTCTCATACACACAGAGATAAGAAAAAGATCATATTCTTTTTTTTTTTCTTTTTGGTTTTTTTGAGACAGGGTTTCTCTGTGTAGCCCTGGCTGTCGTGGAACTCACTCTGTAGACCAGGCTGGCCTCGAACTCAGAAATTCACCTGCCTCTGCCTCCCAAGTGCTGGGATTAAAGGCATGTGCTACCACCACTCGGCTCATATTCTTAATATATATAAATCATAGAAAAATATTAACTCCTCATTATAAATATGGGCCAAAAATGAGCATCACTTATAAAACACCCAAGATGCCCCCCACAAAATTTGATTAATAACCAAAGAACCTCAGCTTTAAATAATGAATTGATATTTAAATTTATTTTTATTTTTTTGTGTATAAGTGTAAGTGTTTTGCCTGCATATTTGTCGTGTACCACTATGTACAGTGCCCACTGAGACCAGAAAGGGGCTTTAGATCTACTGAAACTGGATGGTTGTGAGTTCCTATGTTGGTGCTGGAGTCAAACCTATGTTCCCTGCAAGAGCAGCGAGTGCTCTTTAGCCTCTGAGCCATCTATCCAGCACTGATGAATCTATATTCAAACATGGTCAAAAATTATTGCAAAGGAGTATTTACAGTGGTGATTTCTGAGCAACAGACTGCCTTTGCTTTTTATATCCTCTTTTGCATTTCCTAAATATTCTAGAAAACACATAAAGCAGGGGGAATAAGCCAACTATGGAGCAGCCAGGGCAACCAGAGACAGCAGATGACAAAATGGAGCATCAACGTTGACAGCTAAGAGATGGAGAGCTTGGTGCACGCCGTTAATCCCAGCACTTGGGAGGCAGAGACAGGCGGACTTCTGAGTTCGAGGCCAGCCTGGTCTACAGAGTGAGTTCCAAGACAGCTAGGGCTACACAGAGAAACTCTGTCTCGAAAAACAAAAACAAAAACAAAACAAACAAACAAACAAAAAAGATGGAGAGCTGTGATCAGGCTCAGCTGGTTCTGGTAGGCTGCAGTTAAGTCTAGATGTGAAGCAGTGCTCCTGAGGCAGTCACTGAGACTATCAGCTAGGAGGTTATCAGTGCAGGAATGGTTCGTTTATATCCACTTTTTCACCTACATGGCATAATTAATAGTTACAATTTAGTTCTCATTGCTTATTTATTGTTTTAAGATTTTTTTCTATGCATATAGATGAATGCACCACATTCAGGCAGTGCCTGTGGAGACCAGAGATGTGCTTCAGATCCTCTGGGATCAGAGGTATAGTCAGTTGTGAACTGCAATGTGGGTGCTGAGAATCCAACCTGTGTCCTCTGGAAAAGGAGTCAGTGTTCTTAACCACTGAGCTACCTCTCCTGCCTTTTGCTTGTTTGTTTTGTACACAAAGTCTCACTATGTTTCCCAGCCTGGCCTTCAACTCTTGAACTTAAGTGATCCTCTTGTCTTAGGACCCAGGGATAGCTGACAGTACACAGTACAGACTTGTTTTAATGAATATGCCCAGATTACAGTTTGAATAAAGATGCCTACTTATAAAAGCAGGATTTGAGCCAGATCTGGTGGTACATGCCTTTAATCCCAGCATTCGGCCTACTGATGTAGGGCAATGGAGCTATGAGAATTTGAAGCCACCCTGGTCTACATATCAGGTTCCAGGCCAAGCAGCAGGACATTTTTTTTTCAGTCTCAAAAACAAAAGAAAACAAGGTTGATTTGGAAGTGATAATAGTTTTAGAAGTTAAAATTGGTAATTTCCTCTATACATCTTAAATAAATACCTTTTAAAGATTTTCTGTGTGGTGGTGGGGGGGAACATGTGAGTGCAGATACCCTTGGAGAGTAGAGGCGTAGAATCCTCCTGGGACCCAAACGCAGGTCCTCTGCAATAGTACTTGTTCTTAACCACTGAGCCATTCCCCCCTGTCCCACACAATTCTTTAATGCTTCAGTTACCTACATCTATCAGGTTGGGGTCTCCTTTTGTACAAGACCCACAAAGGAACTCCTACACAGGAACACAGAATCTGGGCTGTGGCTTTTTCTGACAACTTAAAGGAGAAATAAGCCAACTACAATTGTTTTGCTTCACTGTTTCTAGGTTTAACCCGGTTATTTTGGGCCATTATCTAACTTTAGGTGATGTAGACCCATTTTGAAGGACTGGTAAGCTAAAGATATTCACAATTTGCATCTTCTTAACACTGAAATTAATGCTTTTCTTTCCTGAGATCTCACAAGAAATGTTCTAATTCTTCCCCAGCCCACTACAGCTTGACCTGCTCGTGTTCACTCATGTGGTTCCCTGCTCCTGACTCTATCCATCTGTCAGAGGCCGATTCTATACACAGTTCCCGCAAACTGAAATCAGAAGGAGCTGATTTACCTCTTGAGTTCTAAGGTTGGTGCACAGTCCTCTGAATCAGGAAAACAAAATCTGGGGATGACTTTGAGCCTCTCTTCAGTGTCTTTGGACTGCTTGTAGCCGTGGTCACCCTGAAAGACAACAGTATAGAACATCAACTATGAAAACAGAGAACAGAAGTTAACAAGCCTCAGCCTGGTTTTGGGGAAGCCTGATGTGCCATGAGAGGTTTCTCTCAGTGACGTTTGTATTGCTTTACAATACAGAAAACCGACGATCTAAGAATAAAGAATCCCATCTGGCAGGCTGAGCCAGTGAAGACTCCACAACCTACAGGAAGGGAGACAGTGCTGAAGTTTCTCATCCAGAGGAGGATCTACACTCAGTTCTCAAACTGGTGGGAAGCCAGTATTTTATGAATCATGGAATTTAAAATAAATAAAAATCCCTTCTATTATACAGCAAAAATCTAGCCAGCTGAAATCATTATCTGATTAATAATCAAAGAAGTTTAGAAAAGGCAGATAAATGTTACTGAGAGATACTACTTTTAAATGTTACCCTGTATATAGTCATTCCCTTAGCTTTGCTACCTAGTTATAGGTCTGTAACGCCCGGTAAGTTTTTAGCACAGAAGACTCTTACAAAAGCGTGGCATGAGTCTGACATGTGCTGTCCACCTATAACCCCAGCTTTTGGGAGGTGGAAGCAAAAGAATTAGGATTTCAAGGCTAACCTTGGCTACAGAGAGAGCTCAACATCAGCCTGGGATACATAAGACCCTGTTTCAAAACAACAAAAAAGTGATATTGTACTTCAAAAGGCAGTCTAAATTTAGTTAAATGAAAGGGCATGAAAAGTAATGAGTAGAACTATATATATATAAAAAAACAGCACAGAAGTCTCATTGGGATACAGCTTTTAAGAGAATAAATCAAAGTTCTATGTCAAATTCTTTAAAAAAAAAAAAAAAAAAAAACTATGCATGTATTCTCTGTCCTAGAGTTCTGAAAGCAGCAGGACAGCATCAGGCCTGGGAGCTTAGCCTCCAGAGCACCTGCCCCACATGCACATGTGAAAAAAGCACCTAACACACTTTGTTAGTTGTAACAGGGTGTGTTCAGTCATCTTCAGCCAGACGGGGCTCCACAGGGCTCTCTCCACCCCTCCAACTGACAGCACCCGAGGCACAAAAACAGCAATCAATTTACCTGGAGGCATTTGTTTTTATTTTTAATTCCATGTACGCCTCTGTATCCCCGAATGGATATGTGCATATGAGTGCAGTTGCCTGTGAAGGCCAGGAAAGGGCATTGGATTCTTGAGTAGTGGAGTGACCAGTGGTTGTGAGTCACCTGACCTGGGTGCTGGGAACTGAACCCTGGTCCTCTGCAAACGCAGCAGTTGCTTTTAACCATTGTGCCACATTTCCAGCCCCACTGAAGGCATTCTTGATGCATCTGCCCATGTAAATATGCCCTTCTCTGGTACAACACCTATTAATTCAGGCTCAGCTTTGCTATAAAATTAAAACTTGGGAGGGGGAATGTGAAGGTCTGCCTAAGCTAGACATGATGGCACATGCCTGTAATCCTAATTCTTGGGAGGCTGAGGTCATGAGGTCAGGGTCAACCTGAGTTACACAGGGAGCTGAAGTCTAACCTAGATTACAGTGTAAAATGTTTAAAAGGAAAAAAAGGCTCCTCCAGGCAGGAAATGTGATTACTCAAAGAATATTTATTTAGATTACAATAGCAATATTTGACTGTGAATTGCTGAGACATGGGACTCCTATGAACACTGAAGAACTTTATGAGAAATTTGACTTGTACAGTTATTCACTATGGGGATGTTGCTAAGATCCCCTTCTCTCCAACTGGTTCTTCTTAGAAACACAGTCTTTCCATGTAGCCCAGGCTGGTCTTAAACTTTTGATGATCCTGCCTTTGCCTCCTAAGCGCCAGGGTTACAGGTGTGTCACCTGGCTGGGTTGAGGCCATTTGCCGGAAATGTCTCTTAGATCCCAGTACAGTTGTGTTTCCCTGGCTCTGGTGAAACACTGTAGAGCCCAGCCCTACAGTGACCAAGGAGTCATCCAAGTAAGAGGTATCATAGGGCCATTGAGGCTCATGTCTAAAAATCCCAGTATGTGGGGAGTGGAGGCACAAGGTCAGCCTAAGCTACATAGTAAGTTCCAGGACAGACTGGGCTACTCAAGGGAACTTTGTCTCAAAACAAACAAACAAACAAACAAATAACCCTAAGAAGTGCTGTGGTGCAAGTAACAAATAGAGAGTGGAGCAGGTGAGTGAGGGCTCCTAAGGATCCCTCCGCTGAATGCGCAATTCACAGGAGAAGGTTCTCTGTGCAATGAGTGACAAACATTAAATATAAAATAAAACATAGCTTTAGGGGCCAGTGAGATGGCTCAGCAGGTGAGGGTGTTTACTGTCAAGCCTGGTGAGCCAAGGCTGATCCCTAGAAACCTTATGACAGAAAAAGAGGACTAACTCTCATCTCAAAAACATGTGAAGAATAAAAGTACCCCCAAAGCAAACCAACAACAGGCTAAAAAAGAATACCAAAAATAAAAGATTAAAACAAAACCCCTTTTCCTTTTATGTGTGGTCTGGGAACTGTTATAAGGTTTACTTGCTATTTAGGGTCACAGTTCCCAGAGCCCAGGGCAGGGGTTAAGCATAGACCCACAGACAGCCAGTGCTGTAATAACTGACTAACTGGACAAATGCCTTTGTGAGACAGGCAGAGCAGACCCAAAAAGAGTGTTAACAACAGCCAGGCTGGCTTGGTGGCTCCCAGCACTTGGGATGCTGAAGCAGGAGGATCGCCCATCAAGGAGAACCTGGGTAAAACCCTGTCTCAATGTTGGTAAAAGCTGGCAGGGACAACAGTAAATAAGAGGGAATGAACAAGGAGTGTACAGGAGCCTTTGGAGGCCTCTTGGCCACCTTGCACCTACCTTGCTAGGGAACTGCTGTATGATCTGAGGAGTATACCCTGATGGCTTCTTCTGCAGAGAAACCACCACGAAGAGTTCAAAAAGCTGCTGTTCCTGCAGCTCAATAAGATCCCGCTCCAAGGTCTGGTAGTGGGGGTTCCTCTTGGAGGACTGCTGCAGCTGTGCAGAGCGCTTGTGGCGATCTGTAAGGAGGTTACAGTGTCAGGTTCCCTTGTGCCCTTTCCCTATCTCTAGCCCCACAAGTCATGGCCCTCACAGGTTTATCGGATGAGCAGGCCTTCTCTACAAACATTGCTGTTCGGGCTATGACATGGGAGAATACACGCTCAGTGGCCCTATTCCATCTCCAACAAGCACTGGGACTCACATCCATGTCCCAATTGTGCTGTACATCTGAAGAGCACGCTCTATGTATATATTATATATATCCCTCAGGGCAGAGCACTAGGATACGCGCAAAATGTCTAGGAAAAAATAAAAGGTCATAGATGACCTTTCTGGTAATGTTGTGAAAGCATGAAAGAAGGAAGGATTCAATAGAAGAACAGGTCAGGCTGGAGAGATGGCTCAGTGGTTAAGAGCACTGACTGCTCTTCCAGAGGTCCTGAGTTCAAATCCCAGCAACCATATGGTGGCTCACAACCACTTGTAATGAGATCAGATACCCCCTTCTGAAAACAGCTACAGTGTACTTTTAATAAATAAATAAATCTTAAAAAACAAAAAACAAAAAACAAAAAAAAACCAGGGTCCTACACAGAGACTAAGTACAGGTAGGGCAAATCAAAACCAAAGTAACCTTTCAATAAAGAACCTTCCCCTTTCTTCCTTGGCACAAATTACTAAGAAGAGGTGTGGCTTTTATCTTTTATCAATGACAGTTCTACAAGAAAGACACATGACAGCTGGAGAGATGACTCAGTGGTTAAGAGCATATACCGTTCTTCCAGAGGACCTGAGTTTGGTTCCCAGCCCCATGTCAGGTGCTCCAAGGGGACCTGTCACCTCTGGCCTCTGCAGGCACCCGTACTCACATACACTTATGCCCACATTGATAGAAAACAAATCTAAAATAATTTTTAAAAACTAAACATACAGACCTCTGGAACAGCAATAAAGCCAGAAGCTGCAACTTCCCGATTCTTGACAAAGGAACTAAACATGTGTCAGGGAAAGGAGAAGCCTCTTTCACAAGGGATGCTGGGAAAACCTGTGGGATATCTATCCCATAAGAGAGTCTAAAACTAGACTCTACCACTCCATAAAAACCAATTCAAATAGATCAAAGACTGTAATGTAAAACAAAGTCTTCCCCAGGGAGTGGTGGTGCATGCACTTAATCCCAGCACTTGGGAGGAGAGGCAGGCAGACTCTGAGTTTGAGGCTAGCCTGGTCTACAAAGCAAAACCAAAACCAAAGGACAGCCTGGACTACACAGAGAAAGCCTGTTTGAGAAAAAGAGAAACAAAAACAAAGTCTGAGCCTGCTAGACAAAGACGTGGGGAAAACACCCCATGACACAGACAATGACTTTTGAATAGAACATTGGATAGCTCAAAAGTAAGAGCGAGAATGGATAAAGGGACTGAGAGACATTAGAGAGCTTCAGAGCAGCAAATGGAAAAGTGGAGAGAGAGGCAGGAACAGGAGAGAACCTCTGCCACAGCCCATCTGACAGAAGAGTGATACCTAGAACACAGGAGAACAGAACAGACAACAGCTCAACCAGTAAGTAGGCAATAGACACTTTTCAAGCCAAGAAATATGTGTGGCCAAAGTATACGAAAGAGTGTTTAATATCAGAAGAATATAGATCACAACCACGCTGCACTGTTATCCCCTCCGCCAGGTACTACAGCTTTGTCACTAAATATGTTACACTGTGGATCAAATATTACGAACTCTTTAAACATACAACAAGGAATGGTTCCCTGCTGGATTACTGGATGTTCTAGGAAAAAGTGTGCTGACCCTCCAAAGGGCTGAGTTCAAGTCAAGACACATTTGTTCCTGCTTCTCATTAGCAACTGCAATAAACTCGTCATCCTTCCACATCAATGATGAACCCCATGATGCTCCTAGTTTCGTGTTTAGTCAGGCTACAAAATCTAAAACCTGGAGCAGCTTAGGCCAGTGGGGAGCACAAGGCTGTTACTCATGAGATCAGGGTGTCAGAACTGGCTCGGCTTTGAGACCTCGTGACTCTGCTCTTTGTGGTGCTGTGTGTCAGCCAGTTAAACAAGAAACGAAACGAAACCTGCTATGACAATTCATCTCCTGAAGATACAGAGCACATTAAGTGCTTGTACAAGCAAAAGCCAGGAAGGCAAGGATTCTGTACCTAATAGGAGCTGAATAACCTGGAGCAGAAGTAGCGATATGTAAATATCTACCTTCTTTCTTAATGGCAGATGGAAAATGCACTTAATGATTGCACTTGAGTTACTAGAGAGAAATCAGCCATGTCAGGCTAAGTGCTTGCCGATGAGGGTCATTCACACACTCTTCTGGCATGTGCACATGCCTGGGCATGTGGTGCAGGCCTGCTCCCTCCAGAACTCATCATCCTCAGAACCATCCTGGTTTACCTCACTTCACTAGGGGAGATTTGTCATGTTGTCAAACAGCTGAATGTACTGTTTAGCTCCGCAAATCTCAACAGGGTCTGAGAATGAAGCAATGGCCTACAACGTGAACTTCCCATGGGGAAAAACACTTTTAATCACAAAGGCAGGTGCTGCTCCACCCGCAGCCAGGATCACAGGAGGGAGCAGCAGGCTGACTCACTCACTCTTTGGCAGGTACTCAGCATCACTCTCGTTCCCACTGGTTTCACCTGGAAAAGGAAAGAGAGGAGAACTTCTGTTTGTATTGTCTCCTAGTGGGAAGCAGGAGGATGAGGACAAAGGGAAACTGCCACAGTCTGGGGCCTGGAATGAGGCATGAGGGCCTAGTTAGCAAAGGTCAAATTAGCCGAGCTATTGAAAGAGAACATGGGATATGAAACACAGTACAGAATCCTACATACATGATAAGGTTTCCGGTTTTTTTTTTTTTTTTTTTGCTCTAAGTGTGAGTGTGTGAGATCATTTATAAATTAAACACAGTAAGAAGTTAGTAACATGTCAAAATACAGCAGTAATGATACAACACAAATAAGAGTTGTGTGAACATGTCTCCCCCTTCCAATGCTTTAACAGTATACTGGGGTGATTTGGGACTGACGGGTAGGTCCTGACATGAAGTGAGGGAACAGAGAAGGCTCTGTATGATGCAGTAGTAGGCTGAGACCAAAGGAAGGCTTGAACTCAGGGAAGCTGCCTGCGTGGCTACGGACAGGTGGGCAGCACACAGGAGAGAGCTACACAAAGGCCTGATTCACGTCCTGAGCAAGGAGCAGGGCAGACGGCAACTCCACCATGCTACTTACAACAGTGCTTAACCTAAAGCTTGTCAACGTCTGAGGACAGAGCTACACTCTTTTCACAAGGGAGTGTTGGTGTGTGTGTGTGTGTGTGCGTGTGTGTGTGTGTGTGTGTGTGTGTGTGTACAAACAATTGAATGTAGGGGCTTTGCACCCTGGCTACCAATGAAGTATTCTATACCATAATTCTAAGAATATAATTTTCCAAAAGATAAGAAATGAAAAAAATACTTTTAAAAATGGCAAGGGACTCAGGAAGAGCACTGCCCTTATGTAGAGTGTGTAGATAGATCCTCAAAAGGGATTTTAAGTAAATCAAAACATTTCGCTGGGTATGAAGGTTCATGCCCTTGATCCCAGCACTTGGGAGACAGACAGGTAAATCTCTGTGAATTCCAGGCCAACCTGGTCAACATAGAGTTCCAGGCCAGGCAATGAACTCTGCATTATGTATAGTGAGGCTTTTTCTCAAAAAAAGAAAAAGGCTGGTGACCTAAATCCCAGGAGCATATGGATCACTGTTTGCTCTCAATTGTCCTCTGCCCTCCAAATCCACACCACAGCATCAACACTCTACCCACCCACAATGCAATGAAAAAGTAATATGGAATACAGTCTTTTTAGAAAATTCTAGATTAAGTCTAAAAAAATTAAATCAGACTAGAAACTGCAAAAGAAAAGAAAAACCTTTTTTTTTTTGTTTTTGTTTTTTCGAGACAGGGTTTCTCTGTATAGCCCTGGCTGTCCACTCTGTAGACCAGGCTGGCCTCGAACTCAGAAATCCGCCTGCCTCTGCCTCCCAAGTGCTGGGATTAAAGGCGTGTGCAACCACCACCTGGCTGAAAAGAAAAATCTTTAAATGTATCAAGAAAATCAGAGCCTAACATTCGTAAATTTAAAACGTATAAATTTGATTATATAACATTTTGAAATTCACTCAGGCCTGGTGGCCACACGTGTAACCTAGTACATGAGAGGCTCACACAGAGGATCAGGGGTTTAATGCCAGCTTCAGCTATACAGAGTGCATTCTAAGACAACCTGCGCTACCTGACCTGTTTCAAAAACAAGAAAAAAAATGAAATTATCTAATAAAAAACAAGAAAGCTTAGTAGTAAGTCAAAAACTGAAAAATAAATTGGGAAATGAAATTCTAGAGGCCACACACAAGATGTGTTGTTCGAGCCTCAGAGTTTAAGGGCCGCATAGTCAACACAGAGGGATACATCTCAACAGTGAAATTTATCTGGAAAGTCAAATTTTACTAAAATTCTGTAAGCATAAAAAGATAATCTACTCAGAATGCTGTATACTGAAAGCAGTTACCAATTTTAGACTGTTATTCAATTGAACGGCAATCATTTTTATTTTTATTTTATTATTTTTTAAAAGATTTATTTATTTTATGTATATGAGTACACTATAGCTGTCTTCAGATATTCCAGAAGAGGACATCAAATCCCACTACAGATTGTTGTCAGCCACCATGTGGTTGCTGGGAACTGAACTTAGAACCTCTCGAAGAACAGTCAGTGCTCTCAACTGCTGAGCTATCTCTCCAGTCAAATCATTTTTATTTTTAAGTTAAAATAAGGTTTTTTGTTTGTTTGTTTGTTTGTTTTTGTTTTTTTCGAGACAGGGTTTCTCTGTGTAGCCCTGGCTGTCGTGGAACTCACTCTGTAGACCAGGCTGGCCTTGAACTCAGAGATCCACCTGCCTCTGCCTCCCAAGCGCTGAGATTAAAGGCGTGCGCCACCACCGCCCAGCTCAATTTTTAATTAAATTAAATCATTTTGTGTGTGTGAGTTTGTATGTTGCAGCACTCAGGTAGGAGTCAACAATAGGGTTTTGTGAACTATTTCTCTCTTTCTACCTTTTCGTTTTGTTCTTTGGGGACAGGATCTCTCAGGCTGCCTGTCATTGTACTGTATACTCCAGGCTAGCTCTGACCAATTGTCCTGTCTCCCCACCTCCTATCTCACTGTCAGAATGCTGGGATTGCAGACATGCACCACTACAACCAGCTTCAGTAGGGCATACTGGAACACACCTTTAATCACAGCTCTTGGGAGGGAGACCAAGTGGTTCTCTGTAAGTTCGAGGCCAGCCTGGTCTACAGATTGACTCCAGGACAGCCGAGGCTATGTAGAGACCCTATATTTAATATCCATAAGACTGACTTATAGCACCCAGCTTTCTCCTTATGGGGTTCCAGGAGTCACATGCAGGCCATCAGGCCTGTCTGGCTAGCACCTTTGCCTTACACTAAGGCATCTATCTCCCTGGCCAGGGACAATGGGGGTGTTTTGCAAGCACTCATTCTGGCCCCAGTGTCTTTGAATATTATATAACTTGCAACTTAAATTTTACTTCCTTTATCTATAAATCAATACTATCTGTCACACAAAATTTAGAAAATTAACAGTGATGCACTAGAAAGAATCTAACACAGTATCTTGTCTCAGTTTCCATTTTCTGTGTCTAGCTCTGAACCATTCTAATGAGAAACCCTTTGGTGATGCCTTTGCCTGGGACAGCTGTCTGAAATTCAGTGTTAATGGGGACACTGGAGAGACTGCCATAGAGGAGAATAAGATGTGCAGTCATGACTCTTGACTTAAATCCACACCTCCTCTTCTGGCTTGGCGTCTCTATCTGTGACACAGGCAGATATCTAGCCTCTGATATCTATATCTATATCTATATCTGTATCAGATATCTATCTCCTAATGTGCCACTACAGATGGCACAGATGAGGTAAAACCTTTTTATTAAACAATTATTTTATTAGATCAATATTAGCTGTTATTGATAATAGCCAAAGGTATTTCGTGTCTAAATATTTCCCTATGAAATAGGAAAACACGGGTTGGGGAGTTGCAAGTGAATGGCCTGGCATTTGGATCCCAGAAGCCCTGTACATGCCAGGTGGTGGAGACAGAGCACCTGCAACAGCCTCAGAGGGTGGAGACAGAGACCAAACCCCTATAAGTCCCCTCTGCATCAGAGACCCGGCCTTGATTAAGAGCCCCCTGCCTCAAAGGAGTAACGTAGAAGAATGATTGAGGAAAGTCATCAATCTCAGGCCTTCACCCTAATGTACACACGTGCACCCACACACGAGAACACACATACACACATGTACAGCACACATACCGACACATGAAAAAAAAAGACACTGGGAAAACACATTAAACATGGTAAGCAATTCACTGTGCTGTTCTGTGTCACAGCCAGTCTTACACGGTAAGAATAGTCTCTGGAACCCAGATGGTTTTGTGTTTACACAATCGAGTTGTTTCGATGTAGAGTGGATTGTAAGTGAATATAGGGCATTTCTCTGTAAATCTGTGACAACAAGAAACAGTGTCTGTCCTCTGACAGGGCCTTCTCACTTAGGAACTGTATAAGCAAAAACTGAATTACTAAGATCTACACATTTCTGTTAGACAAGCAAGCTGAGAGCACATGAGGCTGCTCCATTGTGGCAGTGCTGGGTCCGAATCCCAGGCCACAGGGAGGCAGGCAGGGGCAGCCCTCAGAGGGGTTTGTGAGAAACCACACTTCCTAGAGAGCCTGGGCTGGCCTAGACTGCCAGTCTTCCTCCCTCACCCTCCGAGCAGCAGGATTACAAATGTGCACTACCACCCCCAACCTTTCTTATGTGAGTTTTTTTATGAAAATACATATAATTTGTTGGGAATACTGAATGATTCAGAACTAAGTTATAGTATTTTTCTATTTTTTTCTAGCCATCTGCATGCTAAACTACTGAACTTCAGAGACGTAGAACAAATTGGGTACTGCATGTCTGCTGACCATGCTGGCACATCTGTACCAGTGCCTGCAGCCCTGAGGCAGAAGGACTCCAAGCTCCTGGCCAGCCTGGACTACAGATCACAATCCTATCTCAAGAAAGGAACAAACGAGATCAAAGTGGAATGACAAAATAATTACTCTAAGGAATGTAGTCTCATCGCTTATAGTTGTTTTATTTATTTATTCACATAATGTTTTTACTTTGAATTAAATAAGAAGGAATTGAAAATGGCCCTTTGAAGCACTTGGTTTGAGTGTGATGGCTGCTGTCCGGAATCCCCTAAGCTGGAAGCCTCACGCAGAAGGCTCAGCACAAGCTCCTAGCCAGCCTGGGATACAGGGTGAGTGCTGGGCCAACTAGAACTCTGTCTAACCAAAGGCTAAGTTATGTAACAATGCTCCCTTTGTATGTTGTTATGGTTTGAATCCAAAATGTCCCCAGAGGCTCATGCTTTGAATGCTTGTTCTGCAGCTGCTGGCAATGTTCTGGAGAGCTTTGGAACTTTAGGAGGAGGGCCTAACTGACAGACGCAGGCTATAACCCCAGCCCTGGCTTCCTCCCTGCTCTGTTTCCTAGTCTGTATATGCTCCCGCCACCATGAGTGGAAATGACTGACAGAGTCCCCTGAAACCATGAGCCTAAACAAATCTCCCCATCCCTAATTGTTCCTGCGTATATGCTGGTCTCTGCATTAGGAGGCTAACGCTTACACGGACAGCTACAAACTGAAGAGCACGGACCATTCTTACCTTTTTGTTTTGTTCTGGTTTTTTTTTTTTTTTTTTTTTTCGAGACAGGGTTTCTCTGTGTAGCCCTGGCTGTCCTCGAACTCAGAAATCTGCCTACCTCTGCCTCCCAAGTCCTAGGATTAAAGGCGCCACCACCGCCTGGCTCCATTCTTACCTTTTGAGGAGGGGGCTTCTTTTCCAGTGTAAGGCTGTAACTTTACCCTCTTCTTCCCTCTCTTAGATTCAAATGTATCATTTATTTTCAAAACAAGCTGTTAAAAAAAAAAAGGGAAGAAAATTACAAGTCAAAGCCGCCACCACCAAGGCATTGTGGCATCTGCAGGACTGGCATTAACATATTAAATTCTCCTTTAGAGGAAAGAGCCACTGAGTAATAAAAACCTTCACATTTTTCAATTTTGGATTAAAATGGTATTAGATAATGCGTGTTCTCATACCAATGTCTACAACCCAGGAAAAAAAGTGCAAAGGACCCCACCCTTCCAGATGAACCCAATGCAGCTTCTTAGGGAGAGATTGTGTGTCACACCATGCCACGACATGCAGGGAATGCGGCTACTGCACTCTCCTGTGATTAAGACTGCTCAAGTTTTCACTTGCTGAGAACAGGAAGGGAACAGTCACCCACTGCAGGGTGGGGCTTGGTTATTTCTGCTCTCAGGAGTTTCTCCCAAGAGGAGATAATCTCGCTCATGGAGCTTCTGTTAAAAGGGGCGCACTCTGCCAGCGGGGGTATAAACGCTGCAACTAATTTTAGAGCTGTCATAAAAATGGGAGATTCAGATTACTCCACACAAAACTATGTCTCCGCCCGCTCCACTCATTGATCTGCGCCTCAAGCAACTGCCACCAGATCATTTATTTTCAAAGTATTGTTCCATTGCTGTTTCTATTTAGTAAGCGATACTCAGAATTCTTTCCTAATGCTGGGGAAAAGGTATGTGTGTATAAAAGAGACAGTCAGACACACAGAGATACAGACTGAGGAGAAATAGAAAAGGGAGCAGAGCCGTGACAACAGCAGACATTTAAACCCAGGGCTGAGGAATCTCTGTGCCTCCTTTTCTTTTTCCTTCAGGTTCTCAGCTTAAGTACTCATCTTGAGGGAACACACTGCCGGGGAACTGTTAGGCCTGCTGCAGGATGAGTTACGGACTGTTGAGGAGAGCGTAACTGTTCTTTGTCCAAGTCTCTATCGATCCAGCAGACAAGCCAGTCCACTATAATAAAAGCATGGAGGAGCATGTGTAGACCTTCACCACATCTGTGGATGAGTTTGTTCTCTTACAGGATTTCTGTAGCTGCCATTCGAGGAAAAAAATGCCAGTGTTCCTCACTGTTGCTTTTACAAAAAAGCAAGCAGGAGAATCCAAAACAGAAAGGTGCTTCTATAGACTACAGAGAAAACTTTTGGGAGCAAACAAGTTTTAGGTGCAGAAAACACCCACGTATTTTGAAGGAAACTACTGTTCTGGGAATATCAGAGCATATCGCAACCTAAAATCCCAGCTATGAACCAGGAGTAGGAGCCTATGCTTACTGGGCAGCCGCAGCAAGCACTGCAGAATGCTCTAAGACATAACAGAAAGCAGCTGCTTTACGACAGCCACAAACACTACAGCATCAGGGAAGCCACGAGCAACTGCAAACAGGCTTCCAGAGCAGGGAAAGGAAGGAAGGGTGGGGACCAGGCATATGGACGAGATCTGAAAGCAACTTCCCTGCCAGGAGCGGCTGGGGCGGTCAGAGAGGACATAAATGAAAAAACTGCTTTTCTTATGGAATATTACCAAAGATGCTCAAAACACCAAAATTTGTATTGCATATGGGACATCCTAAAAGAATGTAAAACATTTTTGTAAGATTTTGTCTTCGTCATCTTTAAATGTACATATTGTATGCGGTGGTGGACATCCAGCTTTAGCAGGGCATGGTTGTGCATGCCTTTAGTCCTAGCACTCAGGAGGCAGAGGAGGTGGATCTCTGTGAGTTTGAAACCAGCCTGGTCTACAGAACAAGTTTTAGGATAGCCAGAGCTACACAGAGAAGCTCTGTTTCAAATGAACAACAATAACAATAACAACAACAACCACAACCCTCATCTTCAAAGTGACTTGGAGACCAACCTGTGATACATGAGACCTATCTCATTCTTTTTCTTTCATCTTTCTTCCCCTCTCTCTTTCTCTCTCTCTTTCTCTTTCTTTCTTTTTTTTTAAAGAAAAGGAAGAGTGGAAAGAGTGACCCTGTCACCTGCTATTGGAAAGCGTCTGGTATCAGACTCAGCCATGCATAAAACAGCACCCACCAGAAGCACTGGCAGCACCCAGAGACTCCTCAGCCTCTCTAGCCTGTCCCTTTGTGATAAAGAGGACTAAGCCCAGGGCCTCAGGCAAGTGGGACAACAGCTATTACACCGAGCCACAGCCTGACTCTCTTCTGTCTCCTTTAACCCTTCGCCCACAATCCTCTGAAACAGTTGCTAATGCCATTTCAAGGTCAGAAATCTTAAGCAGAATCCCTTAAGAGTCTGCATCCTTGTTTTATGAACACATGATCCGCCGGAGTCACATGGAGGCCTCAGTGGGTGCCAGACTTACCTTCCTGAGGAGAAAGCTCCTGCAGGATGCCTGCCCAAGAGCAAGAGCAGAAAACAGACCAGAAGGATTAAATTAACTATGAAACACCAGATTTACCAAGGAACCAATCTGTACATAGTCACTAACCCAAGAAACAGGCTCGACTTTTGTTTATGTTAGAGTCAGGTACAAAATGTGTGTGCTGAATGAATATATGACCTAATTCTCCTGGCTTATGGAAGGGAAAACACCTCAATCATCCGATTTCATTATCTATATCTATATCTATAGATATATATCTGCTATTCTAGTGTGCCAATCCTGAAAATATCTTCATGTAACCTCATAAAAGTCTGTCCTAAAAGAAGACATGGCTACAAGTAATCTCATTAAAAAGGTATTCTGCTTAGTAACAGTTCCAGTCAAGATGGTGGTGGGGTGGGGGTGGGTGGAACTTAACTCCCTTTCCCCTCCCTTGAGGGCAAGGTCTTTTACTTCATCTAGTTTTTGACAGTCTCTAGTATCAAGTAACAGCCTGGTTTCCTTTTTTCCACCTCTGAGTAGACATTTTAGTCCTAATAAAAGGCATGGATTTCATCATTACTGAAAACCTGTAAACCCTGGCACAAGGCTGCACTTGCTCTGGTACATAAATGAATTGGCATAAACAGACTCTCCTGTATTTGAGAGTCTGGAGTTTACTTGAGAAAGGCAGCTGATTTCCAACCACAGCCAAGACAACAGAGGCCTTCCCAAGTCTGATTCCAACAGGTAAGTTCTAACTTATTATTCAGTTCATCCTAATGTTTATTCATTCCACATTATTAAAATGCTAGGGCAAAATCTGAAGGCTAGTATGCTGGACTCCTTACCCGTGGGAGATTCCTCTTTTTCCTGTTAGCCACTTCTCCAGCTCGGAACAGCTTCCATTCCGTTAAGGTGACAGGCAGAGTGGTATCCTTTGTGAGCTTTGATCGCAAATATGCTTGAGAGTTCTTCAGCTCCATAGTTTTCCGTTGAAGAAACTGGGGCTTGGGAGGAAGCTAAAGCAGGAGACACACTGGTCAAATAAGATCTCTAGGTAATGCCTATGTTGCCAAACAAAGTCAAAGCTCCCCTGGAAAATAAATGCTTATCTTTCCTTTAAACTCATCCCAAATGGAGATTCTACAATTCCTTCTCATCCTAGTAATGTAATTTCTTTGTTTTCTAATCCAAAATTCTACCCTGTGCCATGATCAAATTCTCAAGGGATAACAGCTCACCATCTCAGCCACCTTCAGCTATGGGTCTGGGTTTCAGGGAGTGGGTGAGTAACTGAGGCCCAGGCTGACAGGGGCTTCACAGAGAGCACTGGGAACTACAGAGGACTCGAAAGTGCCTGGCCTGTCTGAAGCACACGGTTACTTAGGCCTTGGGTTGTGACAATAGTGTGACTGAACGGGGAAGCCATTAAAAAAAAAAAAAATCAGGGGCTGGAGAGATGGCTCAGTGGTTAAGAGCACCGATTGCTCTTCTAAAGGTCCTGAGTTCAATTCACAGCAACCACATGGTAGCTCACAGCCATCTACAGTATGATCTAATGCCCACTTCTGGTGTCTGAAGACAGTTACAGTGTACTCATACACAATAAATAAATAAATAAATCTTAAAAGAAAAGAAAAGAAAAGAAAAGAAAAAAATCATTAACAGTAAAAGGTTTCTGAACAAACAAAATTAATTTAAATCCAGGCCATGAAGAGTCTGGGGTGGTTTTGGCAGTGCTTATCTGACTCAATTTTCCCCCCAATGAGTGAAAAGGGGTTGCAAATAGAAAAGTTTAAGGACCTCTGACCTAATCTTACTCATATTAAGTTGTTTTTAAATACCAATAGCAAAGCAAAGGTATTTTTAAAAAGAAACCAGTATACCATCTTTAAAGAAGACACTCCCACTGACAATAAAACCTACCCGGAGTGCCTCTTAGTTCAGGCCCCAGCTACACCACTGTAACTTTTCATATGACCACACGGAAGAGTCTGTGTGCTCTCCGGTGAAGCCTCGGCTTATACCTTGGGTGTTCGGAAGGCGCTCTTAGCAGGTGGCAGCCTCCATGCAGACGGGGATCTCCAAACGGGGAATGACTGCACTGGGATATCTTCATAGGGATTTTCCTTGGCTGGATCTTTAAAAATCATAGAAACACTGAGTATAGGAACATAATTAAGTGGGAGCTATGACTGTCGCTAAAGAAAGAAATGATCTTCTACATTGTTATGGGGATGTAAAGCTGTAAGACCAATGGCATTTTAAATTGATACATCACTCCATTGTTCATCCAAGCTAAAGAACTTTCAAAACACTACACTGCAAACATTTCTTTTTCAACTGAGTCATCCATAATACCAGTTGCAAAACTCATTAATGATGAGAAAATGTATATGCCAAGTGTTTCCATATTAGAAAAACAAAGTTAAAACAAGATTTGTTTGATTGTAAAAGGTCTCTGTACAATGAACACCAGCAGACATGCATTAAATTTAACTTCAAAGCATGAATACCTACATATAATATCCTCATAGATATTATCCTCAGACTGTGTGTAATAAAGTGCTGAACCAGCATTTCTTCCAAGTTCTTCATGAATCTTCCGTGAGTTCCGAAAGTGCTGAATATCTTCAAATTCAAAGGATTTCCTTAAGAAAGAAGATATATTTTAAAGTTACACCTTCAAAAACTTTGATCTCTAAATGATAAGACAGAAATTGAAAAAATTTGTACGTAAAATTACAAAGATGGCTGGTGGTGGTACACACCTTTAATCCCACTAAGGAGGCAGAGGCAGGTGGATCTCTGTGAGTTTGGGGCCAGCCAGGTCTACAGACCAAGTTCCAGGACAGCCAAAGCTACACAGAGAAACCTTGTCTCAAAAAAAAAATACTGTTTTTATTTTATATGTATGTGTTCTGCCTACATGCATTCCCATGTGCCTGGTGCCCACAGATACCAAAAGAGGGTGTTGGAGCCTCTGGAAGTGGAGTTACAGATGGTTGTGACCTGCCTTGTGGCTGCTGGTAATCAAACCTGGGCCTTCTGAAGAGCATCCAGTGCTCTTGTCTGGTTAGCCGTCTCTCCAGGCCCATTCATTACTCCCTAATTAAAAGTGAGGCTCAGGCCAGCATGTCCTAAATGAAGTCAAAGAACAGACCTGCTTAACAGAAAGCTCTTTCGGTGGTTGGGCCAGGGGGATAAGACAATGTCTTGCTATGTAGCCCAAGCTGACTCTCAGTCACTATGTAGCTCAGACCAGCCTCAAAAGTGTGTTGATCCTCCTGCCTCAGCCTTCCTGGTATTGGGAATTCAGATATGCACCATCCTACCCAACCTTACAGGTTCTCGAAGATGCCACTTGGAAAGTCTTCCGGTGCTCTTAGGTGGTAGAAGTCACAAATGTATTATCTATACTTCTACACTTCTGCTTTCTCCTCCTTCTTTGATTCTATGCTATCAACATCTCTATGCCCAAATGAAGCTTGTATTACTAGGTGGGAAAGGAAACTTGGGCTGAAGGGCAAAGCAACTCAATGACCCCTGCACTAGAAACCTGTAGGATGAACACATACCTTTTGGACCTCCTTCTGATCTTCCCGCCGTATTTCTTTGGTTCAGGATCCTGAGAAGAGGCCAAAGAAGAGTCCGCACAGGAAATACTTTCACAGTACTTTTGGCCATAGTTCCTTTCTTTATATGGCATGCCATCAGATTCAGATAAATACCTGAATGTCCTGCGTGGTTTGGGCAAAGGATTTATAGAGGGGCTACATTCCTGCCCCTCAGGTTCACAATAAATATTTTCCAAGCTCTTGGTTATTCCGTAAGAACTATCCAGAACACTGAAATCTGGTTCTTTGTCTGTAGAGTCACAAGGTGCTAAGGCCACATTTAAGACTTTACCTGGGGGAATCCCTTCTATGCTTTTCCACAATATCTGTGAGGTATAGAAGTTTCCTGGAGGTAACGAAGCCTTTGGATCCACAGCATCAGCTTGGCAGCTTTCAATTTGCTTGACCCGAGCACATACCCGGCTGGAGTCCAGTTCAGCTTCCGAGGGGTGGAAGCCTTTACACTCTCGGCTCTCGCTTTCATCCTCACTTTGATCGTGGCTTTTGGCATCCGTGTTTCTGGGTAAACCCCCATTCCTTTCTTCACCAGCGGGACGCTTATGAGGGGGACTCTCTTGGTGGCAGTTAATATACCTCACTCCAAAGTCCTTTGGGTGAAACTTAGCTGTCTTGGTTACACCGTTAGCTCTTCCTTCCCACTGGGAAATCTTTTGTTTGATGTTTTTGCAGTGGCTTCTGGACAAGGTCTGAACAGCAGACCGTGTAAAGCCAACATCCATGTTCCCAGTAGGGTGCATGACAAGAGTCACTCTTAGAAAGGTGCCATGACAAGTTAGCTGGAAAATGCTGTATTCTTTACCTTGCCAGAACTGAAATGATCCCAGTGTTTTCCTTTCATGTTTAACTTGGAGGTATCTTGTTAAAAATAACAATTTTCATCACTGAACTTTGTTGGAAACAGCTGCAACTGTATCATGAAAGATCCTATCAAAACGAGACAAGACTATTAACTTAGTTTTATGATTTCTTACTTTAAACTCTACTGAACACTGCCTACCCAGCACTAAATATTTTACATCGCATTTGTAAAAACTGTGCCTGTAATTCAGCTCCATGAAGTCAAGCCTACTAAGAAAAGAGTCCTGGTGCTATTTCTCAAGCCGTCAGCTTTAATACTCTGCTATATTTAATACCCTGCAAAATATATATACTATTTTGTAATGAATCAATTCTTTTGTTGTGTATGTGGTATGAGACCAAACCCAGAGCCTTATATGTGCTAGATAAGTACTCTATCACTGAGCTCCACACACCTCCTGGCCATAAATCTATTCTTTATGAAGCGTTTTCCCAATAAAACAAGAAATAATGTAATATTACAAAGATCACACATAAGGCTGGGCATTGTGGTGCACATCTTTAATTCTAGCACTCAGGAGGGAGAAGCAGAAGTAGAGCATCTTTGTGAGTTCAAGGCCTGGTCTACATAGTAAGTTCCAAGACAGCCAGAGCTACAGAGTGAGACCCTGTCTTGAAAACAAACAAACAAACAAACACAGAATCAGAACAGCACCCCATTATTAAAAGTGCATTTACAAGTCTAGACAGGAACCAATTCACAAACACATCAGCAGCTAGTTCCCACCTCCTGCCTTCTGTTGCTAGGTAACATCAGCCTGTCACATATCCTTATTTATTTCAGCTGACCTATTAGCAAACAGGCTTTTCACACAAGCTGCTACAGGGACTTAGTCCAAAGCATAGGCTGTCCTGGCTAGGTTTTCCCACATCTCTGCCACCTTTAACTCAGATCTGCAGTCACTTTTCTCATCCTTCCTTCCGCAGAGCTTCAATCAGTCAGCTCCATAAATCGCTTCCTCAAATGTGAAGACTGGCCGGCTGAAACTCTTCCTGTCAGTAAGCAGAAACCTGCTCTCCCGCTCTACCACATACTGGGTATAAATAACAATCATTCAAAACTTCCTGAGGCAGGGTCATCCTTCCTCCTGCTTCATCTGCCTAACCCTGATTAACAAGCAGGAAACTATCTTAGCCTGGCTCTGTCAGTACAGCTGATCAAAACTGGACCAGTATATACACAGACAGACAGACAGACAGGAGCACGTGAATTCTCTCTCCCCCACCCCACCCCCTCTCTCACACACACACACTTTCTGTCTCTCTCACACATACACACTTTCTCTCACACACTTTTTCTCTCTCTCACACGCACACACACACACTTTCTGTCTCACACATTCTCTCTCTTTTTCTCTCTCTCTCTCTCTCACACACATACATACACTTTCTCTCTGTCTCTCTCACACACACACACTTTCTCTCACACACAAATACACACACTTTCTCTCTCTCTGTCACATACACACACACTTTCTCTCTCTCTCTCATACACACACAAACGTACACACACTTTCTCTCTGTCTCTCACACACACACTTTCTCTCTCTCTCTCACACACACATATACACACTTTCTCTGTCTCTCACACACACACTTTCTCTCTGTCTCACACTCTCTCTCTCTCTCTCTCTCTCTCTCTCTCTCTCACACACACACACACACACACACACACACACAATTTATTCTCACTAGAGAAGCTGCTCTTTAGGATTTCCATGACTTTCACTTACGCCATGTCCACAAGTTTTTAAGCTCATTTTTCCTCCTGTATGTTCATTGTACAATGGAGTTCCTTGCGACATTTTCATACATGCTTATAAAGTACTTGATCACACTCACCCCTCTATGCTTTTTACTTGCACCCCGCCCCCAGCTCCCCGACTTTAGTTTTGTGCCCTCCTTTTCCCCTCTAGCTTCCACATTAAGGAAGTCATGTGATGTTTGTCTTTGTGAGCATTCTCACTAGTTTTTAGGAAAATTAGCTTTGCCAGAAAAAAACTCTGGTCTAATGAAAAAAAAAAACTTTTTTAAAATTAATAAATTAAGCTCATGTGGTGAAAAAAATCATAGCAAAAATCTCACAGAAGTTTGTGTGTGTGTGTGTGTGTGTGTGTGTGTGTGTGTACATACGCACCTGCCAAATTTCACTCTGGAGCCCAGACTGGCCTCAAACTAGTCACAATCCCCGTCCAGCCTCTAGAACACTGAATACAGGCCTAAGCCACTGCACCCAGCAGGAGCTCCTGATAAAATAGTAACGCCGAAGCATGACAGTGCATGACAGTGCATTCAGCTCCTGTAGGTCAGGACTCCAAACACCCTTTTCTTGCTTCTGATACTTGGGAGTGTCTTTGACACTTGGGTTTTCTTCATTGTACACAAAATGGATCCAGCTTCAGAAAGGCTTCTAAACTCACCCTTCCATTCTTGTTATTAACCTTTCCCCTGGTTAACATGAGTAAAACTGAGGGGAAGAAGAAAGTAGAAACTTTCAGAGCTAAACTTTCAGGTTTCAGTCCTTAAAACCTGAAAATCTGACTGGCAACAAATGGCTAAATCTGTAGAATTCTACCAAATACAACTGAGGCACACTGACGGTAGGCGGGGGGGGGGGGGG
>NW_022196898.1:51060206-51077318 GCF_008632895.1 Mastomys coucha | reverse complement strand
GGATCTCTCTCCTTTTCCTTGTGTGCTTTCAAAAGGTGAATAAAGTACTTCAGAAGAAAGCTGAACTCCAAGGACAGTGATAATCCCAGCCCTCTGGCTGAGGCAGAGGACTGTGAAACTGAAGCCAATCTCTGAGCTACAGAAAGACAACATCCTGTCTCAACATAAAACGCACAAGTTTTGATGCCTTCTAACTACATTTATGATTGCACTGATAGCAAGTTTCACAGTTCTAGTATTTCTTTTTGCAAAATTGAAGGTTGTCTATTTTTCTTTTTACTTTTTGAGACAGGGTCTCGTACTATAACTCTTGCTGGCCTATATTTGGATTGCAGGTGCAAGCCACCTGGTTTCCAAATTAGTTCATTCCTTTTATAATGTGACTTGTTTAGGCTCACATACAGGCTATTTTTATATGGTCCCATTAAAAAATAAATAACTTGTCAAACAGAACTCCCCACAGAGATCTCATATTCTGTGCCATCTTCTTAGTACTTCCTCCCCATGTCTCTCCCAGGCTTCAAGAACCTTCAAACCCCATTCCCAACCCCCCGAGCCTCTTGTCTTGAAGAGATCGTCTACCCTGTAAATGATGGCCAAATTTCAAGGTCTCTTCCAATCCTCATCTTTTTAAAAACTCTCTAAGTGCAGCCAACTTGTTGACATTTTCCACAGATTGCTTTTTCAAGCTTGCTTAAAGAAGCACGTGCACCGCGAAGATCCGACAGTTTCAACGTTGCATCTTCTCTTAAAACTACAAGAGCCAACAACTTCTATAGCTACTAAGGAGTCTGAAGTCAGGCAAGACTCAGGAGAGAGTAAAGAGCAAGAGGGTCCCAGCAAGAGTTGGCAGTTCTTTAGGAGAGCAGAAATATGTAAATCAAGCACTCCACTCTCAGTGAAACAGAATAGTTGGAGGGGATTTTAAACAAGGCCTCTTTGCTTTTGAAGTTCTGTTGTTTTGCAGTGTATTTACTTGCATCAAATGGCAGTTATCAGCTTAAAATATCATATGTGTTCACCATATTAAAGAAAACCTATCTGAACCCAGTCAGGTAACTTAGCTTCTTTTTGGACAAGAGAATATGAATGCTCAATTTACTAAATCAAGTCTCATATAGGGCAAGTGCTTTCAAGTCCTTCACACCAATCTACATAAATGAATGAACCAGCCATAATAATTCAGAACACTCTTTTCTTATTTTTTTCTATGTGTGTGGAGTAGAAGCCCGTGCTTGACACCTAGAGACTTCTTCAGCTGCTCTCCACTTAAACACTGAGGCAGGGTTTCTCACTTGACCTTGGAGTTCACCCACTCAGCTAGTCTAGCTTGCTCACTTGCTCCAGGGACCCGCCTTCAAAGTACTGGAATTACAGGCTGGACACCACACCCACCTAGCATTTACATAGGTTCTAGGACCAGAACTTAGTTTCTCATGCTTGCAAAGCAAGCATTTTCCCCTAGAGCCATCTCTCAAGCTCCAATTTAGACCACCTTAAAAGTTGAATCACGAGGTGATAAGGGAACAAAATGGTTAATTTTATGATATGTAAATCTGACCTCAATTAAACAGAAACTAGTGAAAGGATGAGAGAAACCCACACATAGCCGTGATGGAGTGGACTTGCCCTGCTGGTGCAGCTTCAAACCTGTACAGAACCTGTATAGAAGACCAATGATCTCAGATACTACACAACAGGCTCACAGGACTGGGATCCTGAAGGAAAGCAGGCCTCATTTTCTCCCTGGAGACATTCTATAAAGAAGCATTGAGCTGAGGAGCCCCCGCAGGGTGTGGTGACCTTGCTAAATTGAAGATAAAGACACCAGAGTCTGAAAAGTTTAAAGCAAACAGAACTTTCCAGGCCAAGTCACCAGAAAAAAAGGTGGGGGGGTGGAGGGAAGTTGCAGCAATTTATATCAGATTCTATGAAGCCCAAGCTAAGCATTGAGTTACTAATGCAGAGAAAAATTTACACTGCTGGACAATCAACAACCAATAAGCAAACAACCAGGGGGGAACTGTAAATGGACTAACACAAATTCGTGCAAGTCCAGGCAAACGTTCAAATTTCTCTGACAGGGCTGAAGAGATAGCTCAGTGGTCAAGCTCAGTTCCCAGCAACCACATGGCAATTCAAAATCACCTGGAACTTGAGCTCTGGGGGATCTAACACCTCTGCCTCCCCGTGTACCTGCATGCATGTACACTGCCCATACACGCAGTCATAACTTAAAATAAAATAAAAATTTTTTAAAATGACAAGTTGAGTCATAATGGTAGCATTACTGTTGATTATATCCATTGACAAAGCATAAAAATTTTTAAAAAGGCTACAGACATGAATGACAGAGTTAGCAAAGACTTGAAGTCAGCTATTCCAAATACATTATTTATTTAAAGGGAAAAGATGACAATTGAAAATGGAAGAAAACAAAGGCCTGAGGCCACAGTCAGCAAAACCACTTGCCACACAAGCATGAGGACAGGAGTTCAGTCCCTGAAATTTAAAAAATGAAAGCTGGGCATGGCAGCCTGTACATAATCCTGGCACTGGGCAGGCAGAAACAAGATCCCTGAAGATGGCTAGCTAGCTCGTTAACCTAGGTATAGCAGTGAGCTCCAGGGTCAGTGACAGGCCCTGCTTCAAAAGATAAGACTGAGAGACTAGAGGGGCAGTAGTGGCGCACACCCCTTTAATCCCAGCACTCGGGAGGCAGAGGCAGGCAGACTTCTGAGTTCGAGGCCAGCCTAGTCTATAGAGTGAGTTCCAGGACAGCCAGGGCTACACAGAGAAACCCTGTCTCAGAAAACAAAACAAAAACAAAACAAAACAAAACAAAAAAAGTATTGAGGGACTAGAGAAAAGGCTCAATGGTTAAAAGCACTGGCTACCCACCCAGGGAATCAAGGTTTGATTCTCAGCACCCAAAAGGTGGTTCACAACCATCTGTAAATCCAGTTCCAAGGGATCTGATGCCATCTTCTGGGATATCAAGCACACAAGTAGTATACAAACATATATGTAAGGTAAAATACCCATACACATGCAAAATACAAATAATTTAAAAAATAAAACTAAGCCTTTAATCTCAGCACTCGTTGAGTGGAGAGGTAAGTGGGTCTCTGAGTTTGAGGCCACCAGCCTGGTCTAATAAGTGAGTTCCAGGACAACCAGAACTACAGAGAAACCCCGTCTCAGAAATAAATAAATAAAAATAAAACGGAAAGCAATAGAGGATGATGTCCAGTGTGGCCCTAAGGCATGCACATGCACACACCACGCACTGCATTAGTATTAAAAGCAGAAAAACATAAATCCAGCAAGGTACTCAGGAAGAGAAGAGTCGCGGGGACTAGTGCCTATCTCCTTCTTGGATGGTAACAGCTAGCTCATGGCTACATTCAAAGAATCGCCTAGTAGTGGTGGCTCAAACCTGTAACACTCAGAAGGCTGGAACAGGAGGATCTTGTGTTTAAGACTAGCCTGGGACACATCAGGGAAGGGAATGGGACCAGATGCAGAGGAGAGGACAGGGACAAGGAAAGAAGAGAACAAAAGAAAAAGAGAAAGAGATAAAAGCATGAAGGATGAAAATGACAAGATAATGCTAAGAAACATGAAAATTAGATATTACACACTAATGAACTGGAAGATTCAATTTTGTTAAGACATTAAATTCTCTCAAACTTAATCCCTGGATGGGAACCAATCTCCATCTGAATCAAGCAGACTGTGTTGCAGAACTGACAAGTTGATTTCCAACGTTAAACAGAACTGTAAAGGACCTGTAATAGACTAAACAAGCAGGCAGAAACAAAGAATAAGCTCAGGGGACAAAAGCTCCCCGACAATGAGATATCATTACAAAGCTACAGTAATGGCTTAGAAAGATGGCTCAGTGGTTAAAAGCGCTGGGTGTTCTGCCAGAGCAGAACAGGTTCCATTCTAAGCACCTTCATGGCTGCTCACAACCATCTGTAACTCCAGATGGTTTCAGAGGATCCAAGGCCTCTTCTGGTCTCTGTAGGCACCTGACATCCACACGGTGCACAGATATACACACTGGTAATACAATGCCCATACAAATATAATTTTAAAAAGTTGAAAAAGTACAGTAATCCTGACAATGCACACTAGTAACAGGAGACAGGGACCAGTACACATTACGGAGTCTGCATAGACAGAGGGACCAGTACACGTTACAGAGTCTACATAGATTTTCACAAAGCAGGCAAAGAAACACCTTGAACCATCACCCGAATAAATGGGTGTCCATCCCAGGAAGACTGTCAGCCACAGTATTTCAGAAACTAACTTGATGTACCTCACAAACGATGAACTCTAGGAGAAAAGGAATAGGAAAAAAGAATTTTGAGAAAGAACCCCCTACACCTTTTTTTAAAAAAAAACTCAAAGTACTTTATTGCAGTGGATCTATTACTGCTCCTAAAAGCTGAAAAAAGACTTCCTACATGTAGTTGTTTTGTTTTTTTCAAGACAGGGTTTCTCTGTGTAGACCTGGCTGTCCTAGAACTCACAGAGATCCACCTGCCTCTGCCTCCTAAGTGTGGGGATTAAAGTTGTATACCACCATTGCCCAACATGGTTTTTTTGCTTTGGTTTTGTTTTTTAAGGCATGAACTATAAGGAAAAAAACCTTTGAATTAGACTTTATGAAAAATTTAAACTCTTAGCTCACCTAAAGATGTATATTCACAGAGACAAATACTTGCAAACACACACACACTCACAAACACAATCTCTCTCATACACACACACTCTCATACAC
Source organism: Mastomys coucha (assembly GCF_008632895.1). Lineage (NCBI taxonomy): Eukaryota > Metazoa > Chordata > Mammalia > Rodentia > Muridae > Mastomys > Mastomys coucha. The sequence continues at coordinate 51,072,523 of NW_022196898.1, read as the reverse complement.
TCTCACTCCTACATATGCACACACACCCACTCTCACCCTAGAACTTGAATCCAGAAGACACCCTCAAGCATAACTGAGTCTTAACCGCACTAACACATGGGTAAAATGAGACTTTACAAAGGCTAATGAGCGGCCAATCAGCACACTAAGCACAGGAAAGCATTCACGTCAGCACTCGTCACCATTACATCACCAACCCATCAGCAGGCTAAGCCCTGACTGTCCTGGAGACTACCTGACTGCCATGGAGACCACCTGACTGCCTTGGAGATCACCTGACTGCCATGGAGACCACCTGACTGCCTTGGAGACCAACCTTCAGAACCTCAATTTTCATATAACCTCACTACTTGAGATCAAAGAAAAATGTGAATTTAAGATGGCTTCACAATTGAAGAATTCAGACCCTCAAGAAGAAGTGACTGTTCTAGACAGTGTGTGTTAACTATTCTAAAAAAACAGTCACTCTTTGTACTTAAACTTCTGCAGAATCTTAGTATCTTCCAAGGAACAGAGACACTTGGATGATTCTTCCTCTGCACAGATGGAGTTGAACCCATGGCCTCAGGTGAAAGGTCTAACACAGGGCTCCAGTTCCAGCCAGAACACACACGTCCACTACTCCATCTACCACAGTTACATAAGCTCTTGGTTCTTCTAGGTTCGTGGGAAAAGTGGGGAATTAGGTGTAAATGGCTATTTTAATAACACTTGTTTTATGTTTAGAGCCAAAGTAATTGTTTATCTGAAGAAAATAGCTGCCAGCTACTTAGCTACTAGAAGGAACATAGCCAAATGGAAAAAGAATTGTTGTTGGCATCCTGAGGATGGCATTTCAGGAAAAAGATAAGAGATTAAAAAAAAAAGTCTCTGGGAAAAAAAGTCTACCTCAAAAAGAGAAAGAAAGAAAGAAAGGAAGAAAGAAAGGAAGGAAGGAAGGAAGGAAGGAAGGAGGAGAAAAGCAAAGCATTTAATGGAGGTTTAAGACCTCCATTAATTACTTTAAAAGCAGCACGGTGAAGTGATACTATCTACTGTGTCTCCTGTTCGTGTCACTTTAACAGCATAGACACTGCTCTGGTCACAAGGTATATTTGAATCTCTCCCTGCCACCTTCTTCACTATGCTGGAGATGAATGGCTCTCCCAGATGAAGTATCTAGAGCTGGTGACACCAGGCTCAAATCTTCCTGTGCTAACTCTGCTTGCTTCCACTGTTGTAACAACAGAAGCAGGAACCTGAAGGGAACTCCTGCACCACCTGCCCCACGGTCCCCAGGAAAACAGCTCTGTTTGCCGAGCTCCATTTCTCAGCTGTAAATTTAATTAATCATGGAATCCCTACTTCCCCTTAGCAGTACCTGCAGTTCAGACCTGTGGATTCCTGCACCCCTTAGCGATGCCTGTGGTTCAGACCTGCTAGTAACAAAGTTTCTCCACTTTCATTTGTTTAAAACAACTTACTTTCACCTTTCATTTTGGGAAAATAATTTTGCTGGATATACAATTCTGGATTGACAAAATTTTCCCTTAATTCATTTTTTTAATGTGTGGGTGTTTTGCCTGAACGTATGTCTGGGCACCACATGCCTGCTGCCCACAAAGGTGAGAGGAAGTGTCAGAATCCCTGGAATTGGCAGTTGTGAGCCACCAAGTGAGTGGTAGGAATCAACCTGGATTCCCTGGAAGATCAGTCAGTCTTAATCACTAAGCCACACCTCCATCCCCCTTAATTAGTTTTTAAGACTATAATTCCTTTATTCAGATTTTCTTCTCTCCCTTCCTTCCCCATCTGGTCCTCCCCAGTGTGTGTGTGTGTGTGTGTGTGTGTGTGTGTGTGTGTGTGTGTGTGTTAGGCTTGACAGTACTTATCATCTGACCATCTTGCTGGCTCATAAAAAGCTTTTGGAGCTGAGCATGGTGATTCATGCCTTTAGTCCCAGCATTAGGAAGGCAGAGACAGGTAGACAGATCTCTGTGAGTTCAAGGCCAGCTTGGACTACAAAGTGAGCTCCAGAACAGTCAGAGCTACACAGTGAGACCCTATCTCAAAAATACATATATTTATATATAATATTATATATACAGGCTGGAGACATGGCTCTGCAGTTAAGAGCATCTTCAATTCCTAGCACACATACCACCTGTAAGACCAGCTCCATGAGATCTGAATTCCCTCTTCTGGATTCTCCACACTGCACTTCCATGCACTTCCATGGTCTGTTAGCCCATCAGAGTCTCTCTCTTTCTCTCTCTCTCTCTCTCTCTCTCTCTCTCTCTCTCTCTCTCTCTCTCTCTCTCTCTCTCTCTCTCTCTCTCTCTCTCTCTCTGTCTTACACACACACACACACACACACACACACCTAAAAATAAAATAAAAAAAAAATAGCCGGGCAATGGTGGTACATGCCTTTAATCCTAGTACTTGGGAGGTAGAGGCAGGCAGATTTCCAAGTTTGAGGCCAGCTTGGTCTACAGAGTGAGTCCCAGGACAGCCAGGGCTACACAGAGAAACCCTGTCTCAAAAAAAACAAAAAATTAAAAAAAAAAAATTAAAAAAAAAAAAGGTGGGAAAAACCAACCATACACAATTTCCAAGTTTTCAAACTGGCCTAGGTATATGCACTTGCTTTTACAGTACATACACAGGGTAACAGTTTTACTGTCTTTAAAGAGAATTTCTGGGACTGGTGAGATGATTCATTGGGTAAAAGGTTTTGCCACCAAGTCTGACAACTTAAATTTGACCTCCAAAATTCACTGAGAACTGACTCCTGCAAGTTATCCTCTGACCTCTGTGGGAACAGGCATGAATGCACAAACACACACAGACACCCAGAATAAATAAATACAAAATAGTTTCTGGTTTAAATGATTACATTATACATGCAAATATTTCCTCATGTGGCACAGGTAAGATCAAGTTCATATTCCTTAACACAACTAAGCCTCTCAACTTCCGCCACATGTGTTCCTCTCCTACACTTGCTCTAGTCATACCAAGCAGTCTGCAGCTCTTGCTAGTACAGAGTTACAACTCTGGCCTCACACAGAGTTCAAATCCCACCACATCTGGCTTTCACCCAGATAACCGTAAATTACAGAACCCATCTAAATAAGTTCTGCTTCCTTACCTTTATCTAGAGAATGCTCACAATAATGGCGGTATAAAATACCTTGTGAGTATTCAATATGAGCTACGAACAGTTCTACCTTAACAATGTTTATTTGTTTTCTTTTTTCAGTCCTAGACAGACAGTCTACCACTGAGCTCCTTTCCCAATCTTCATCTAATTGTTTAACAGCAAAGCTGGATACTACTGGAAGCCCCCCTTGCAGATGGAGAAACAAGACACAAAGAGATCAGCCAGGAGATGTTTTAGCATCCCTTTCCACAACAGACAAGGATACTTCAAATTTTATAATGTGAATTTAAATATAAGGTATAAATGCTGTGCAGTGCCTGCTCAATAAACTTCAGAGCCTATTAAATTCTTTGTGGGAATCTACCTCTTTTACATTTTTACATTTTGAAGCACCCCCACACCCTTGGTGCACACTCACACACATAAATGTACCCAGTCTTTGCTACTTTGTGGGTTCTTCTTTTTCTACCTTTTATTCCCCCACTTCCAGTTTCAGCCCCTATCACTAGATAAAAGAGAAAGGATAGAGGGGAGAGAGTCAGGGTGGATACCAGAATCTAATTTCTTTCTTTTTGTTTGTTCTTTGAGCATGACTACTAACAAAACACAACCAACCCCCTGAATGACCAACAACTACCAACTCTGCCTCTTGGGGCCCTCGTGTTTATATATCCTCTGAGAAGTTCCCAGAATTCCATGTCACACAATCACAAAAATTGTGTGACGTGACAAAACCATGCCTCTGTAACAGCACGATATAAATCACAGTCAGCTGCTGTGAACAGTCTGAAGCAGCCCCACATGCCCACACAGGATTAAAATGAAAGCATATTCTTATTCTTATAGTATTTGTGTTTTTTAAAGAAACCAAAGTTCCAGAATTGTTGCTACACATCAAGATGACTTTTGGGGCACTGAGACCGCTCTGTGAGTAGAGAGCACCTGCTGTCATACGGAGTCTGAGCCCACACAGGGCCCACACGGTGGAAGAATCCTAGGAGCATCAAGGGAGAGTGGCTTGCTAGAGGAAACATGCCACTGGGTGAGGCTGAGTTACCTCTGTCTTTGGCTGTGGTTTGAGATGTGAGCCGCTCTAACCACCTGACACCGGCTACCTCTGCTCCCGCTCAGGGACCTCACCCTCTGGAACCGTAAGCCCAGATAAACAGTCTCTTCTGTAAGTTGGCTTGCTCATGATGTTCCATCACAGCAACAAAAAAGTAATTAATACATCTTATTTTAGTAAAACAATACCAAAATTGTTCATTTAAATGATAATTAGCATCAAAACAATAAGAAGAATGTTCTGTACTTCATGTTTGCACATAGCAGATGCACAATTTTTAGAGAGGGGCTGGGCATTGGGCTCAGAACTTGAGTGCTTGTTGCTTCTCAGCACCCACACTGGTCAGCTCACAATCACCTGTTACTCTGGCTCCAAGGGATGGCCTATATAGGCATCCACGTGTACGTAGGTACATGCATACCTATGAGTCCTGTATGTGTGTGTGAAGTCTCAAACAAACATAAATAAAAACAAATCCTTAAAAGGTATAATGATATATAATTATGAAAATGTCACAAAGAGACCCATCCATTAGTTTGTACGTTAGCAAAAGCTTAAAAATAGAAGACAACGTAGTCACCACAGGCTGAAGGAAGAAAGTTTTTTTGTTTTTGTTTTTTTCTTTTATGTGTATGTCTTCATGCACGTCTGTGCACCTGTGTGTGCAATGTCTCCAGAAGTCAGAAAAGAGTGCTAGATCCCCTGGGATGGAGTTAGACAGTTGTGAGTTTCCATGTGGGTTCTGGGAATTGAACCTGGGTCCTCTGGACGAGCAGCCAGTGCTCTTAACTGATGAGTCATTTCTCCAGCCCACCAATGGGGTTTAGAAAGGCATTCCTCTCAGTCCAGATATCACAGAAGCCAGAAAACGCAGCCATGCTTCATAGCGAACCAAGCCCGGGTACAGAGTTCTCTAGGATGGGGACACAGCTCAGCAGCACATGTGTGATCCCCAGGGCTCAACTTCCAGCATTTGTAAAACAGAAACCAAAGGAAAACCCTTCCATCCCTCCAGGAATGGGAACTGGCTCTTCATCTAACTGCCGATTAGCATTTGGAAGATAATTCTGATTTCTAAAGTTGCACTGGACCCCAGAGCCCAAAACAGACTCAGAAATTAGATTCACCTCACCGGAACCCAGAGGCCAGAAAAGGATCATGGTCATTCTGACCACTCTTGCTCTCTTGCTCTCCTTCATAAGCAAAGGGATTTCTTTAGTTACAGATTCCCTTTGTGGTGTGAGAAGGCATTAAAAACGCTCATTCATGGAAAATGAGATCCATTATCTTGGAAGAGGCAGCACATGCATGAGACAGCTTACTCTGCACAGTGAGCACTCTAAAACTCAAGGCAGTATAAACAGCACTCAGGATGACTGGTCATTATTGCAGGGGAATATTCCGCTGGCTCTGTAAGTCACTGAGTTATTTTCTAAGGTATCTCTCCCTGCTGCTGAGAATTTATAAAAGCAATGCAAACTACCTACACAGGTTTGGAAGGGCACACCTTTAATCCCAGCAGGCAGAGGCAAGGAGAACTCTGTTTCAGGTCAGCCATGCTCTCCCTTCCCGCCCCACTCCCCTTCCTCCCTCCCATCCCTCTCCACCCCCTCTCTCCCCATCCCCCTCTCTCCCCATCCCCCTCTCTCCCACTCTCCTCTCTTTTTCTGTCCTTCTCTGATCCCTTTTCTCTGCTTCTTCCCCTTCCTGCCAATAAACCTTCTTTGTACTTGTTCTGTCGCATGGCTTGATTGTTCAGGAGGACACCTCAGCCTGCTAAGACACCTCCTTCTAACTCACCAACAAACAGAAAGTTAAAAGGAATTTAAACTAAGTGTCTAAGGGAGATGCCCTCTGTATGCTAATAACACAAGCTGATCCAATCACTTCCCTAGACTAAACAAAGTAATTACACTAAATAGCAAAATACCAGCATTTTAAAAGACATTGAACCAAACATACCTAAGGAAACAAAAAGATACTTTCTAAAAAAAAAAAAAAAAAAAAAAAACTCCCGAGGCTGTTTTTGTTGTGTAGGGGTATTTTTGTTTGTCTTGTTGACACACGTTTTTAGCCAGGCTGACCTCTAATCACTCAGCACCCAAGACTGCTCTTGCTTTGAGCTTCGGATCCTCTAACCTCTACCCCAAACCCCACCCAGGTTCCCTGGAGCTCAGGATCCAGCCCATAAACAAATCTTTTAAAGAGTTATACAGGGGGCTGGAAAAATGGCTCAGCGGTTAAGTGCATTGACTGCTCTTCCAGAGGTCCTGAGTTCAATTCCCAGTAACCACACGGTGGCTCACAACCATCTGTAATGGGATCCAATGCCCTCTTCTGGTGTGTCTGAAGGCAGCTACAGTATACTCATATACATAAAATGAACAATTAAAAAAAAAAGAATTATAAAGAAAGGAAGAAAGAAAGAAACAAAATAAGTCAGTCAGTTCAAGATGGGAAGAGGTGTGTTTGTATAGCAATATATTTAAGTGACAACAGGATAATGTACAGGATTATGTGTACCGAGTACTATTCTAAGCATCTACTGTTATTACTGCATTTAATCCTCACAACTGTTTTGAGAGACAATGATTATTACCTATCATAGTTGTTTTATTAAGGAAAACAAGTTTTTAAGTTTTAAAATGCTAACTAAATTACTTTTGAAAAAGGGAGACTATTAGTGGTTTGAATAATAGCCTACCATCCTGTAGATGGGCCAGCTATTTATGATACCTTGACTATTAGAGTCCTCACTGTGTAGATTAAGCTGGCTCATCCTATGGATTGCTATTTCTAAAATCCAAAGAACTCCCTTTGCCTGGGATAAGGCAAGAGTGTTGGGGAGCTCCCTCCCCTGGTGTAGGAATCTGATGGTGGTGGTTTTCCTTAGCACATGCCCTCTGCTTTCCTGTGAATCTCAGCCAAGGAAGCTGAGGCTGGCTGAATTGGTTAAAAGTAGTCCGAGCTCCTGTATTTAAGCACTGTGTATGTTGGCTGTAGACATAACAATATGGGTTAATGTAACAGGATGTTATATGCAGCTTTTCCTGTCTCCTCTGAGCCTCTGCAGGCTTCTCTAAGGTCCAAACCCAAACAACAGGAGTCAAATGACCCACATCTAAGAACAGCACAAGGCTGACTCTGCACTTATCACCTCCAGATCCTTCTCAAGGGTCTGTGTCAACTGTGATGATCACAAGGGACAACAGTAAAGCTTTTAAAGGTACAAGAGGGCCGGGGTGAGAATATTGTTGGCCCGGAACCCTGGGTGTTAAGGGAAGGGAACCTCATGATAACCACTTGGTGCTTAACTAGGGTCCCAGAAATATGTAAGTAGGAGGACCTGATATCTGACACCGTCCTAGCAGATACAAACAGCTGGTTCATAGCTGGATTTTAAAGCCAGTGTGGCTAGAGAGGTGGCTTAGTGACCAAGGGCACTTTTTGCTCTTCTGGAAGACTGTAGCTTGGCTCCCAGCATCAACACTGAGGGGCTCACAACTGACTGTCACTGGCTGCAGGGATCCAGTGATCTCTTCTGGCCTCTGGCACACTCACATACATGGTATGCACATCATAAAAATAAAGTTTTACCAACGGCTTAGGCAAGCTGGGTAACTATGGTGCCTACCTATAACCCCAGCACCGAAGTGTCTGACGCAGGAATATTTCAAGTCTAAGGTGGCCCAGGGCTACACAGTAAGACTCCATCTCAAAATAAAACAAACGGACAAATGAAACTCGTCTTAGGTAAAACAACCAAATGAAGTTTCACCAGAGGAAGTTTTACAAACTACCACAATGTGGGAAATCATATACAAAGTAGCTTTAATAACAGAAAACTTTTAGAGTTTTAGAAATTCATTAGAATTAATTCAATATTAGAAAAGATAATTAAACAAATCTTAATCTTTTTATCTAATTACCCTGAAGAAATCTTCTCTGAAGCCAGAACTTCCCTAAACTGAAACATGACCACTTAACAAAGGTTATTTCAGAATAACTTTCTGCACACCGTACCAGAAAGCCAACCAAACAACCCAAGTGTTCAAAGATTTCAGTTTTCCCCCAGACTCTCAAAAGACGAAGTTTAAAGTTTTAAAAGCCACATCTGGGGACTGGTGAGATGGTTCAGCATGTACAGGTACTTACTGTTAAGGCTGACCATCTGCATCAGTCCCTGGGCTGACATGGTGGAAAGAGAAAACGACACCCACCCCCCCACCCCCGCACCGCCCCCAACACAGTGTCCTGGGATTACGGAGGGCCCATACAAATAAATAGGTAAATAAACTAAGTAAGCGTGTTTTAAAGTCATAAAGTAGCACTAACATTGTTTGTAGAAAATATGGAAGTACTGAAGGCAGGGGGCAGCTGTAGGTCTACCCCCGCCTACATAATCACTGGGGTAATTTGGTGTTTCCTCCTGGCCTTTTTTTTATGAGTGTATTTTTATGTAGCTGTAATTAGTGTATATTTAAAATTGTAGTTTCTTATTTTTCATCTTAAAGTTACATAAAAGGATGGCAATTTTCAAGAGTTTAGAACATAAATCTATATACTTTATAACATGTAACTTCCTGTCTGGTTCTAAGCTAGAAGCTGGAAGCTAGAATTCTCAGATTTCAACTTGTATTCCCAAATTATATATTTTATATGCTTTGCATATTTCATCTCACTTGGTATTGGTTTTTTTGTTGTTGTTGTTTTGTTTTTGGTCACCTTGTCACAAATCTAAACATGTCTAGGAAGAGTGGCTCTCAGTTGAGGAATTCCTCCCCCAGCCTGGCCTGTGGGTGTGTCCGTAGGGCGTCTTCTTGATTAATGACTGTGTCAGGAGGACCCAGGCCTCTGTGAGCAGCACCATCCTGGGTAGGTGGTGCCTGAGTGGTCTTAAAAAGCAGGCTGAGCAAGCCATGGAGGGCAAGTCAGTGAGACGAACTCCATAGGCCTGCCTCTGCTTGAGTCCATGTCCTAAATTCTGTAGACAATGGAATGTGACTGGGACCCATACACCAAATAAACCCTTTTCCCCCCATGTTGCTTTTGGTCACAGTGTTTATCACAGCAGCAGAAAGCACATGAGCACGACTGGCCATCAAGGCACCAAGAGTAAGACTTCTACTACCTAGTTGTCGAACAAATGTCTCAATCCCCTCAGCTTACCACTGAAAACACTAGAAACACCACTTCCTGTGGGAACCGGATCACTAGGTTTGCAATATATCCAACCCCTTCAGATCCACAATATCATTTAGAAACAATCACAGTTATTATTAAGTTACTAAAAGCACTTCTCTCCCTGTACAAGGGGCTCTAAAGCCATCAGATGGAACTGAGAGAAAGGCACACCCCATCCCCAATAGGCCAGAGAAGGATAAGAAGAGCCTTTGCACAGAAGAGATGCCCTTGAGCAGGAGCAGAAGCTTTCCTAGAGAGAATGCTGCAAGTAGAACAGAACTCGAGGGTGCATGGACTCGCTGACAGATGCGATGTGGGCTCAGAGCCCGTGGGGGCAGAGCATTGCCAAGCAGATCTCAGCCTCTCACCCAAACGAGGTTAGCAAGCAAACAGTACCCTGACTGAATATTACACAATTAGTAAAAAGGACAAGTTAGAGAAGTGTGTGCAGATACAGAAGGATACACAAATACAAGAGGGACAAAAAGCCAGGGGGAAACCATGCTGGTCGGTGTAGAACACTTACCTGGCTGGCTTGATTCCTGGCATCACAAAATAAAAAGCTGTTATCTGCATTTTTTTATATGTATGTTTAGTAGACATAATCCCTTTTATGTTTAGTATTATCTAGAATTGCTATGCTATAGGGTAGGTCTATTACTAAAACACTACTGCCAAGTACTTTTCCAAAGTGGTTGGACCAAATTACACTCTCACCAGCAAACAGGAATCCAGTCCCACCTCCTCTGGCCACCCCTTAGAAGGGTCTCTTTTGAGCTCTAGCCCCTCTTGTATACAATGGCATTTCATGGTTTCCAGTTAAACTTCTTCTTCATTTCTTTCTTTTCTATTTGTTTATCGAGATGAGGCTTCAGTACACAGCCCTGGCTGGCCTTGACCTCGTAATCTTCCCGCATCAGTCTCTAAAGTAGCAAAAGTGGTATTATGTGTGCATGCCACCACCCCTGGTTCAAACTCACTCACTCTGCACCACACAACTTCACTGCTATACAATTCTAATTGTTTTCTAATTAGCTTTATAAGCCATCACACTTCGTTAAACTTAGAATCTCATAATTCCAGAAACATTGCCAGTCCAGAACAGGCCAGTTCTCAGACACTCTCAGTCAGTGTACATGAATCATAGATGGTAACTCAATCAAAAACGTAGAAAAAGACAGGAGAAAGGAAACACCAGGAGTGCAGAGAACTACGGAAGCCAAGAAGCCAGAAAAGACCAAGACTTGAGTGTCTGTTGGTCATGAGGACCAGGGCAAGAGCAGGCTTAGTGGTAAGAAGGGGGCTGATGGAAAGGTGACAGTGAGTCCATCGTGGATGGGGCAATAAAGAGCAGGAGCAGCCACTGTAGACAGTTAACCCAGGGCAGCAAGTGTCCAATAAGGTGCGGGCTGGGAAGGAACACGGGCGGCAGGAGAGCTTTGCTTTTTCAGACAGGAAAGAAGTAAGTTATATTTAAATCTGGGTGGGAAGAGGTCAGAAGGAAGAGGAAAGAAACAAGGATAGAGAACAGAAGGCCCAGAAGGAAGAGAGGCAGGAGTCTTCGGTGGGACCTGGAGGGTCCCAGGCACCAGGAGCAGGATCGCTCTCCCACTGCAACAGGAGTAAGGAGGAGAAGCACAGGCCGATTTGCAGGCTTAGAGACTACTCAGTGATGAAGTTCTAGCTCAGGGTGTTTTGTTTTGTTTTCTCATGACAGGGTTTCTCTGTGTAGCCCTGGCTGTCCTGGAACTCAGACATCTGCCTGCCTCTGCCTCCCTGGCACCCCACCCCATCCCCACCCCTGGGTAACTAAGGGTTTTTATTGTTTCTTTGTTTTGAAATAATAGGCAAGTTTATCTGCTGAAAGTGAAAAGGAAGATGGAGCCAAAGGCTTAGAGAGGAATGAATATCTCAAGCTGCCTTTGTAAAAACAAATAAGCAAAAAAAAAAAAAAAAAAAAAAAAAAAAGAACCAGAGCAAAAGCACAAGGTTCCCTTAGCAAGGGGCTTTGTTTTCTTTTGGGAAGACTAGGGATTGAACCCAGGGCTTCACACTTGCTACACTAGGGCTCCACCCCTCAGCTATATCCTCACCCTGCTGAAGGTTTTTAAATAGCAAGAGCTGGGGTTCAAATCCTAGCTACTTGAGAATACTTCACTATTTGTTTGTTTGTTTTGAGATAGGTTCTGACTACAGTAGCCCAGGCTAGCCTTAAACTTCTGAGCCTCCTATCTCAGCCTCAGGATATAGTCTTTAAGAGCTGCTCAATAATAAGCTGTGGTTAACAGATTAGGGGTTGAATCTTCAGCTGACGTTGGATACCATGATTCATAGAGGGGATGGACTACATAAATTCTTAAACTCCCTCAGAACCTGGGCACAGTCCTGAAGAAAATAAACTTAGACCAAAAATAGGAAAATTAGTGACTACCCTTATCTGGGGGAACGCCTTGCTTCCCAGGTGTGTCCGTGGAATGCAGATGGAGCCTGAGTGAAGTCTAGGCACAGTGTGCTGGTTATAGCTCTAACCGAGAGCCCTGGACGGCAAGGGAAGATGAGGCCTCAAAGTTCCTGGGCTACAGGAGACCCTGTCTCAAAACAACAAATATGAAGCCTAGATTAAGGGGGCAAGAAAAGGGGTGCTTGTGGGGAGAAACTGAGTTCTAGGAAAGCAACAAGCAGACATACAATAGCAAAGGGGAGGAGACCATGGGCAGCCTTGATTTGGGGTGGGCGGAATCAAAGGAAAGTTGCCGAAGGGCAGCACCAGCAATAGAGAATACTGGTGTGGTCACACACACACACACACACACACACACACACACGCACACGCACGCGCGCGCACGCACACACAAGCACACGCACGCACGCGCGCACACACGCACGCACGCGCATGCACACGCACACGCACACACGCACGCA
>NW_022196898.1:51004653-51060102 GCF_008632895.1 Mastomys coucha | reverse complement strand
ACACACACACACACACACACACACACACACGCACGCACGCGCACGCACACGAACACATGCATGCGCATGTCACCATGTAAGTACAGCATAGAGTTTAGATAAAATATTCTTTCATTATTATTTTCAATTCCAACATAAATCATGTAAATATTAAAATTAAAAAAGATTCATTAGGCAACTTTTCCTGAGTATTAATTACTTCCAGTCTGGAAAACACATGGATGATGCACATGTCAGGTTCTCTTAGGAGTTTGTTTTACTCTTTTGCACTTAACTGGGTGAGGGTTGAAAATCCCAGCTGGAACAGCGAGCTGCCATAAGTGGTCAAAATAGCAACAGGCTCAGTAATGGACCTTTTCAGTCTTAATACAGAACGCATGTATTCACAGTAAATAAAGAACAAACACCAGAATTCCATGCCTTCTAGAACACACCATCAAGTTGCTCGTTAATGTGATAGGAGAGGAATCAGTTCTTTCTGAGACAGGGTCTCACTGTTAATCCTGGGCTGGCCTGGAGCTCCCTTTGTATACCAGCCCGGTCTCTAACCAAGGGCCTGAGCAAGCAGGGACTGAGCGAGTATGGCCGACTGACTGGAGTGAGTGCAGTTGACCGGAGCAAGAAGAGGTCCTAAAGTCAATTCCCAACAACTAGATAAAGGCTCACAACTATCTGTACAGCTACAGTGTGTACTCATATACATAAAATAAATAAATAAATCTTTAAAAAAGCCACATTCTCCTTCAAGGTTTCAAATATTCCTGATATAATTAGCCAGTCATGGCTCTTCCTCAAAACTGTCCTTAAATAAATGGGAGAGTGGTAAATCTTACTTTTATTTGAAAATTTCTGTTTGATTTTTTAAAAAGACTTACTTTATTTTATTTGTTTTTTTTTTTCGAGACAGGGTTTCTCTGTGTAGCCCTGGCTATCCTGGAACTCACTCTGTAGACCATGCTGGCCTGGAACTCAGAAATCCACCTGCCTCTGCCTCCCAAGTGCAGTGACTAAAGGTGTGTGCCATCACCGCCCGGCAAGACTTACTTGTTTTCATTTTATACATGAGTGTTTTGCCTACATGTATACAAATGTGCCACATGTGTGCTGTGCCGTGGAGGCCAGAAGAGAGCATCACATTCCCTGGACTGCTGTGCCATGGTTGGCGCTGGGAACTGAAGCCAGACCCTCTGCGATTGCAGCAAGTGTTCCTAAGCGCTCAACAATCTCTCCTACCCTCATCTACTTATCTGTGTGAGACAGGGTCTCCTGCCGTCCAGGCTGGCTGTACTCATTATTTAGCTGAAGATGACCTGAACTCCTGATCCTCCTACGTATGCCTCCTTCACCTAGGGATACAAACCTTTTCAACACAAGTAGCCTGTGTGAGTCTGGGATCAAATCCAAGGCCTCTTGCATGCTTAGACGGCACTCTACCAACTGAGCTACACTCCCAGCCTCTCTTTAAAAATGTCTGAAAGGGCCTGTTTTAAAAGAAATATCTGCCGGGCAGTGGTGGCGCACGCCTTTAATCCCAGCACTTGGGGAGGCAGAGTCAGGTGGATTTCTGAGTTCGAGGCCAGCCTGGTCTACAGAGTGAGTTCCAGGACAGCCAGGGCTATACAGAGAAACCCTGTCTCAAAAAAAAAAAAAAAAAAAGAAAAGAAAAGAAATATCTGAGGGCTAGGGAGTAAGGTTCAGGCTGACTTCAAACTCCCCATGTAGGCCAGGATGACCTTAAATTTCTGATTACCCTGCCTCCACTTCCTTAGTGCTGAGTCCTGCACACCTAGTTTTGCTTGATAATGGAGGCTAATCACAGGGCTTCAAGCAAGTGACTCGGGGCACTCTACCTAACCAGGCTACCTATCCAGCCTGAAAGCTGTTTAACTTTCAACTAAAACTCATCCGAAAGCTTTATGACCAGAACATCTCTTCTGAGTGAGTCTGGTTAATTCTGAGACATCACCAACCAAGCCCATCCTGGCTTCTGGACCTTGCTTGACATCTGCACCTCAATGCTCTATAGACACTTCAAACCCAACAAGTTCAGAACAGAGACAATTATCATCCCATTATGTAAAAGATAATAAAGCTGGGCCCTGTATTCACTGAGCTGTCCGAGCTAAGAAGTGAAACGATTGCTGTTTTTTGCTCTCCACAGCTAATAGGTCCTTGAGCACTCCCAATCCCCTGGTTTCCTGTCTGCCCTCTCCTCTTCCCTGGACTTGTTTCTTACTCCAGTCCCTCAGCTGCTCCACCTGGAGTACCTCCACAGCCTCACCCAGCCACCTATCTATCTTATCAACCTTCAAACTTATCTCCCTGCCTTTGGCCTGGCTTCATTCAGTCCAGCTACCACATCAGTGTGCAATCTTAATTACTTCCAATGGAGCCTTCTCTGGTTCCACTGTCTCTAGACTCAGTTGTAAAGTTCTCATAATATACAGCGTCTTTCCAATAACAGCATCAACAGACTCTTTCATCCCCCCCCCCCCCGAATCATAGCTTTACACTGAGTATTTGTTAAAAATATGTGCTACTTCGCAATATTAAAAAATACCCTCAATACCATATTCTACAGTGAAAGCTTTTCTCTAACTGAAAATTTAATCACTCATTTCTTTATTCCAATCAGAGACTTGAACCCCCACGCTTACCCAGCAATTGCAGTAATCTAATGTAACAAACAACCGTGCTCTGTAATTTTCTTTTTCTAGATTATTTTTAGCCCAACTACCCATCCCTGCACCTCTGACTTTAGAAACTAGGACACAGTTCTCAAACATACCGTGTAGTCACACAGATTCCTGGTTCTCATTCATACCTTCTGCCTGCTCGGCAGTCTCCTAGTCATCCTTGAAAATCAAATTCAAATATGGTACCTTTCCTACAGCCTCCCTCCCTACCATAAGTAGAATAACTGCCTTCATCACTGTTTCCCATTAAATTCTGTCTAGACCTCTGTTATCATACTAAAACATAAGGACTTGATTGGTTGATTGATTGATTGATTGATTGATTTCAGACAGATTTCCCTTCTTAGCTCAGGTGAGTCTACAAGATGTCCTAGCCTCCTCACTTAATCTTCCAAGTGCTGGAGCTATAGGTATGTTCCACCATGCTTGGTGCATTTTTTTTTCTTGTAGCTAACATTTAAGTCACAGTTCGAGAACAGGTATTTTAAACTTCTTATTGGAAAACAGACACCTCTTATATTGCTAAGATAATACCCTAAGTGGCTGGGAGTATAAAAACAAGAGGAATCCCATGTCATTCATCAGAAAAAAAAAAGTTTTACATACAAAGTATAATTAAATTGTAGCTTGGACATGCCTCTATATCTTGTGATACCAGTTTTTCTGTCTGTTCCTCCCCTCTCTTTTTCTCTCTCTCTCTCTGTCTCTGTCTCTCTCTCTCTCTCTCTCTCTCTCTCTCTCTCTCTCTCTCTCGTATGAGTGTCTGTCTCATTTTTAGTTCATAAAAATTTTTCTTTTAAATACCTGTTAGATTTCACTGGGTCTTACTGAATTTGAAACTCAATACAGTGCAGAGATTGAGGGCTGTGTTTGGTGTTACTGCAGCCTGACAGCCTGACCCCTTGCTACTTAAGTGAGTGGCAGGCGAGTTACTCAGTTTCTCTGTGCCTCTCAGTGAGGACAGTGATGGCAGCATCCCTCAGTAGAGCCTTTCGTGAGGACTAAATAAACTAATACGTGAAATGAATTCAGGCCACTGCCTGCACGGAGTAGAACCCATAAATACCTGATACTCTTATTGTTAGTCAGCTTTCAAAATAGCTTTTCAAAGCAGCTACTTCCTTAGCCCACTCAGCAGAAGGACTACATACTCTCCTAGGTAGGAGTGCACCTATGCATGCCTGCAATGTGCCTTCTAACTACACCTTGGGATAGTTGCTCAGTAAGTAGGATGGATGTAAGGCATTAGCCCTGTAAGATCAGCATATTATAAATTCTCAATGAACTCATTATTCAGTACAGGCTTAAAGCTTGTTTTTAAAATAGTTTTAGCCAAGTATTGATGGTGGCAAATACTGAAATCCTAGCACTCAAATCTAAATAGAATTACTGCCATGTTTCAGGCCAGCCTGAGCTACATAATGAGTTAAAGGCTAACCTAGGTGATAAAGTAAGATTCTGTTTCAAAAATTAAGTTTCACTTGGAAGGCAGAGGCAGGCAGATCTCTGTGAGTTCCAGGTCAGCCTGGAACTACCGAGCTAGTTCCAGGACAGAGAAGGCTACACACACACACAAAAAAAAAAACCCTGTCTTGAAAAACAAAGGACAGAGAAGGCTACACAAAAAAACCCTGTCTTGAAAAACAAACAAACAAAGAAAACAACCAAACAAAAAGTTTCAAGAAAACCTATTATCCAACTGAATTGTTGAAAATATTTAAATTATTTTTATTCTTTTAAAAAAATTATTTAGCCGGGCAGCGGTGGCGTACACCTTTAATCCCAGCACTTGAGAGGCAGAAGCCAGCCTGGTCCACAGAGTAAGTTCCAGGACAGCCAGGGACACACAGAGAAACTCTGTCTTGAAAATACAAAAAAAAAAAAACAAAACAAAACAAAACAAAAAAACATTATTTATTTATTTCAAGGCCAGCCTGGTCTATAGAGTGAGTTCTAGGACAGCCAGGGCTACAGGGAGAAACCCTGTCTTGAAAAAAAACAAAACAAAAAAAAAATTATTTATTTTTATTTTTACGTACATCGGTGTTTTGACTGCATGTTTGTCTGTATGAGAGGGCGTCGGATCCCCTGGAACAGACAGTTGTGAGCTGCCATGTGGGTGCTGGGAATTTCCCTCTAGCACTCCACTAAACTCCATGGTGGTGTAAGTGCTCTAAAGTCCTTGCCTATAACATAAGGATCACTACAAACCCTTTACAAGTGATATGATTTCCAGTTGGAGCCAGAGATATGGCTCCTGGATAGCCGTAGTCATAGGACCCTAGTCTCATCCTACAAGGACAGAAAAGGAGGACTAATGACTTAGCTCCCTACAAGGACAGAAAAGGAGGACTAATGACTTAGCTCGGTAGTCACTGAGCCTGAGTTCAATCCCCAGAACCCAGGAGATAGAAGGAGAAATTAAGTTTTACAAAAGGCCCTCTGACCTCCATACATGAGCCTTGGGTGCCCCACACATATACGCATAATAAATACATTTTATTACATTTATTAATTTGGGGAAGGGGCAATGTGCTGGGACACATGTGGAGGTCAGAGGACAATCTACGTGAGCTGGTTAATTCCTTCTACATGTCCTGGGGATTGAACCCAGGTCTTCAGATTTGGCAGGAAGCCCCCTCATTTCCCAAAGTATCTCTCAAGCCCTGTAATATGAAGGATTTTTAACTTTGTTTTGTTTTGCTTCGTTACGGAGTCACATGCATCCCCAGGCTGGCCTCAAACTCACTATATATAGTGAGGAGTGACCTGGAATGCCTGAGCCGCTTCTTGCACCTCTCTTGTGCCGGGTGGGATGGCAGCCTCGGACCACGATGCCCAGTTAGGAAGTACTGGGATTGACCCCAGGACTCTGTGCACATTGGTGACAAACATGCCCTGCTTTTAAATTTTAAATAAGAAAAGGAAAGAAATTGCCTTCTGCTCTCAAACAAAAACACTGATATTTCTGCATCTAAAAAAAGTCTATTGCCACATTCAACAGACTAATGAAAGGCCTTGAGACACAATTACTACAGTTCCAGGTTTCTGTCTTTGAAATGACTCTAGATCACTCTTAACTACCCCTAGTAGAAACCTCGTGGTTACAGACTGCTATTCCTTTTTAAATTTCCCATCTCTCCCTAAAATACACACACACACACACACACACAAAGAACAAAAGTGTCTACAATAAAAACTGTACAAAAGCCACAGCCACATAACTCAGATCTTATAAGCAGCCCCTGAATTTACAAAAACAAATGAAAGTCTTGCTTTGAAGCAATACCCTCAGCTCACTTTAGTAGATATCTTCAGCTTATCTAAGGCAAAGTAACAGATTTTCTGATTGGTACAAGCTTCATGGTAAATGATTCCACTACAGTATACAGATAACATGCTATTTTAGACAATGTCATGACTCAGTTAAGAATAGCTCTTCTCTTCAAACAATGGTAATTGTGTGGAAATGACGCTTAGATAACTTATTTACATAGTAAACAGAAGTTAGAACTTTATCTAACATGATATAGGCGAATCAGTAGCTTTGGAGTAAAGGTTTCCAGGGTGCCTACTGTGTACTAAGCACTTAGTAGTTTTACAGACTACATATGCTCCGGGGTGCATGTGTGTGTATCAAACAACAATGCTGCAGAACACTGTCATTCCTCTCAGAACGTGAGAACACCCATGGGCGTCCCACTTTTACACTCTGGGGACACAAACCGGGAAGCGCTAACCCTGGCGGAGGTGTGACGGTTTGTTTGCGGGTCTGAGCTCCAGAGCGAAGCCTTTTGACTCATAATCTAATCATCATCTTCTCTCCTGGTTACTCCACCGTCGTACTCCAGTCCCACTGTCGGATTTTTTACCTTAAAAAAACTATTCGAGGACTTCCACTTATCGTGCTTGCTCCGTGGTTCCGAAGCAAAAGCGCGCGCGCGCACGCTTGACTGCTTGTTTGAAGTGCTCGGTCCCGGCACGTCCAAGTTCAAGACCGCCTGCTAGGCGCCTTTCCTCGCGGCGGCGAGCGCCCCGGCTCCCCGGCCCTGCGCCCCCGACCGCGCCCGCCGCTCGCTCGCAGGCTGACACCCGCTTTCCCCTGGCCCGAGGTACCCAGCTCTCGGCTGACCACGGACACACGGGACGCCATGGGGCGACGCCAACAGCAGAGCGGCCGAGGTCCCACTGCCCCACTCCCCGGCTGCATCCCGTCGCCTACCTGCCTGGGCCGCAACGCCGCCTCGCGCAGGGATCCCAGCCCCGGCGTCCGGGGCCTCTGGGATCCAGCGCCAACCTCTTCGTCCCGCCCCCGCAGGTCCGCAGTCCCCGCCCTCCAGGCTAAGACACGCCCCTCCGGCCTGACCACGCCCCCCGAGCTCGCCCAGTAAGGCTCTGCCCCTCCCGGGCTCTTCTCCAGGCTCAGGACCCACGCCAGGCGGTCTCTCCGCCCCCGGCGCTGGGGTACCAGAGTGTGTTGGCTCACACTGGTTGCACGTTGCAGCCCCTGACCAGGCCTGGAGCCAAAGCTCTATCTTCGAATCTACGGTCTGCGCGACTACACGCGACAGACCCGCACAGCAAGGCAGAGCCTAGTAGAAACAAGAGGAGCCAAACGGCAGCTTCTTAAAGAAGACCCCAAAGCAGCTCAGGGAGCAAACATTCCTCGGGAATGTCAGTTAGTAGAGAGATGCCAATAAGGCACCTGGCCCCAGGTTGGGACTCCCAAGCCGGATGCCTTTGATGCTTAGTGCCGACTCGATTGCCACACCCGGTTGAGACTCACGCTTAAGCGCTCCCTACTACACGATCTTGCTCAGGTATGCCCATGGCTCTGTGCCTGCTGCAAGAGTAGCCTAGTTTCACTCTGCGAGACTGGGATGAGTGGAATCTATTTCCCAGCACGATCTAACTGCCCCACCTCACCGTGCCCCGCCCCACTGCATCTCACCCACTCCATCCGACCTTGTGTCTGGTAACCAAACTTCCCTGGCTTGTTCACACGGAGGTACCAAAATAGAAGACTGCCACAGAGAGGTGTTTAATTACACATCTCAGATGACTGTCACTCAACCAAGACAAAAAAAAAAGCAGCATGTCCCAATCCCTTGTGAAGCCATGAGGTAGGGACAATAAAAGGATTACTTTCTACCGTGAGGGAGAAGTATTGACAGTTCCTTTAAAACACTCTAGTGAGGAAATAAATGTGAATATGGTTTGGAATAAACCGTAAACTCCATTGATCCCTTACCTAGTGTATATGTCTTTAAATGTAGAGATGTGTGTTCTTTATTATTTTTCAAACTTTTCATCCTTCTACCCCTGCTTCTGGAGTGCCAGCATAGTCCTGAGCCACCACAACTTGCATTTAATCTAATCTGTTTGGAAAGTATCACAGATAGTTGTACAAGATGAAATTTGGGATTAAAACAGTATTTTTAAGATTTACGTTTCGCTGGTCAGTGGTGGCGCACGCCTTTAATCCCAGCACTTGGGAGGCAGAGGCAAGCGGATTTCTGAGTTCGAGGCCAGCCTGGTCTACAGAGTGAGTTCCAGGAACAGCCCTGGCTACACAGAGAAACCCTGTCTCGAAAAACCAAAAAAAAAAAAAAAAGATTTACGTTTCGAAGATTCCAAGAATCTTAATTACATGCGTGTATTCTACTGCCCTCTCATGGGTAAGATGGAGCTACACCTAATGGTGAGAGGTGTCCTTTAAGTCTAAGGATAATATTTAGTAATTTGTATTATTTTAATGACTAGGAAGCCAACATGAAATAAAATCAGGTTCTTGATAAATATTCACCAAACAGAAATTTTAACTTCAAGAACAGGAAGAGAAGTCTTACCCCACAGCTAGTGCAAGCATGTCCTAAGGGACACACCTAAGCTCACGGCTACCTGTGCAGAAAGTGAAAACACACGCAGGAATTTGCTCTCGTTTCATTGTGATAAGTCTTGAGGAGTGTTGTCTCCACACATCTTACAGCCTCAGGGGTGAAAAACTTGAAAAGAGAATGAAATCTTCCTTATACTTTCAGTGTCCAAAAAAAAAAAAAAAAACCAAACTTTATGTTTAGTCCATAACCCCTTTTTTAATAGAGTGAATTGTCAACCCAACCACTAGATGGCAATACAGTTGTGTGAGCAAATATCTGGATAGCTGGAGCATCTCCTAACACAACGTACTCTCTTCTGCTTCTTCCCCTCTCTCCTCTGTCTGTCTGTCTGTCTGTCTATAGATAGGGCTTCACTATGTAGCTTTGGCTGTCCTGGAACTCACTGTGTAGACCAGGCTTGTCTGAGCTCACAGCCTCTGCTTCCAGAGTGTTGGAACTAAAGACGTGTGCCACCGTACCTAGTAGGGATATTTCTAACACATTCCAAAGGTCTCCTGCTTCAGCAAACTAAGAATCCCCTGCTAGGATAAATCTTCTCTCATTACTGCTCACAAATGCTCATTTTCTAAGCTCTCATAGAACTGGTCTGACCTTACCTAAGAAAGCCACTGTTGACTTATGCTTTGTCGAAGAACGTTTAAATGGTTCCACGTGCTTTAACTGTCTTCTAGCCCTGAGTCCCAAAGCCCATCTTCTCAGCATTAAGCTGGTGGCTTATGTCCTTGGCTTCCTCTGATAACTGTCGTGCCTGAAAGTTGTGCAGACTCTGGAGTCACACAAATGTATGTCTCTACAGCTGCCCCACATGAAAAGTGTCCTGAGTGACCTTACATTTGCTCATTATCCCCAACATAGAAATTATATCTACTGTACAAAGGTGTGACAGGAACCGAGTAAAAGAGTAGCAAGGGAGTGCTTAATACAATACCTGGCTTATTTTAAGAGTAGGGTCTTGGACTGCAGAGATGGCTCAGCGGTTAAGAGCATTGACTGATCTTCCAGAGGTCCTGAGTTCAATTCTCAGCAACCACATGGTGGCTCATCATCACCTATAATATGATCTGATGCCCTCTTCTGGTGAACAGGTGTACATGCAGATAGAGCACTCATACATAAAATCTTAAGAAAAAAAAAAAGTGGGGTCTCAATAACAAGTACTATAGGGTTCAAATTCTCAATGAAGAATCCACTCACAGTATTATTCAGTCTATTTACTTTATTCATTCTGTTGATTTAAGACCCTCAGCAATTAAATTGAGTTCATAACACCAAGTTTCATAACGATAGGCCATGCGAATCTGAGCAACATTTGTCCTCCGGATGTCATTTCCAACAGGGCCTTCCTCAAGGTAGTTGTTGCCCAGAAACTTTGCTTTTTCCTGTGAGACAAAAGGAAGAGAGGGCTCTGTGTCTCTTTTTACACCAGGATGGGCAGCGATTGTTCCCCCACCGCAATCCTCATGTTACTCATAAACAAAAGGAAACCAGTGGTCATTCATTTAGTGCCTCCATGGGCATGTTTCCTGAGAAATCAAATGTAGAGACATGGCCAGAGACTGGCGCTTGGTGGAGGAGTTGTAGGGACTCAAATTAGATCCTCACAGGGTTGCACCGTACCACTGAGCCCATAGCAGCTGTATGTGGTTTGTGCAAAAGCTTTCCTGCATGTTTTCCTCACTTTGCTAATGATTCGGTGGTTAGATTGCTAGACCCAACACTCAGAAGGGCAGTGAGCCACAGTCAAGTCTACCTCATGAGAAATCCCACACTGCAGGACACTGTTCCTTGCCACCTCACACATGTCACACGTGCTTAGCTTGAAGACTTGGGCGGCAATGGCGTATTCTTCCATCAGGGGCTCCTGTAGTTATTTATGTAAAGGAGGAGGTGCATTAGTAAAAGAAACAGTACACATCCTACAGATAAAGAAGCACCTTGGTTTGACTTTCAGTTTCTGCGTGGTGAGTGATCGCTCAGCAAACCACACTTGGGTTGCTCAAGCTTCCATGCGTACCTTGGTAAAATGGAACTGCATCGGGTCATCGGTCGACAGGGAGATCATCAGGCCTTTCTGGAGGAAATCTAAGAAAGGATTTTTTGCATATTCGAGGAACAGGCTGTTGTTACTCAATGGTGACATGGCAATGGGAATCTGGGCTAAGAAAAATAAGTACTGTAGCACAGGACTCTGAAAAGACAGTAAGAATAACAATAACGATAGTGGCCAGGAACAGACAGCAAAACCTTAAAAAATCCCATGGTTGCCCCGTGACAGTGACATACACCCTTAATTCTACAATTTAATCCAGATAGAGCTAGGTGGATCTCTGTGAGTCTGAGGCCACCCTGGCCTACAAATTCAGTTCCAGGACAGCCAAGGTAATGTAGAGAAACCCTGTCTTGAAAAAAAACAAGCAAACAAATAAATCCCATGGTCAACCTTAAGCTTTAGCTTTCAACAAAGGTACTCCCTCTCTTTAAGTCTCCTAGGAAGTGATTGTAGTTTTTTAATATAAATACTACTTAAAATTAAATGTTCTGGTATTGCTTTCAGAAGCATTGGGCAAAATCAGCTTTTTAAAATCTGAATACTAAGGTGTCAAAGCTAAATGGCCTGATCTAGTTATACCTCAGAACTCATCCCGAAACTTGCTTTTTTTTTTTTTTTTGGCTTCATGAAAGTTATGACTATCACAAGAGACATTTTAAAGCACGCTACAACAAGAAACCTGGCAAAGAGTAGCTAAAGAGAAGCCAACTCCCTCTGACTGCCTGTGAGAGTTCCAAGATGGAAGTTGGGAGATGTGTGGTAATTGTCTCTGAGGGCAATTATCAAGGTAACCTTAGGAGAACTCCTTTTGACTCTCACAGATGGAGTTACTTTAGTAACCCCTAAGATGTATCATGCTCAATGATCCTCATTTCCCAATAAGAGTACTAAGGACTCAGAATAGCACAATTGAAGCTGCTCACTTTACAACCTTGCAAAGTTGGATATCAGTCTAGAGAAAAGACAGCAGTGGCTGATAATGAAAATGTCCAGGGACTGGTGAGATGGCTCAATGGGTAAGAGCACTGACTGCTCTTCCAAAGGTCCTGAGTTCAAATCCCAGCAACCACATGGTGGCTCACAACCACCCTTAATGAGATCTGACACTCTCTTCTGGTGTGTCTAAAGACAGCTACAGTGTACTTACATATAACAATAAGTAAATATTTAAAAAAAAAAAAAGAAAATGTCCGGGGACTGTTGAGATATGACTCAGCGGTAAGAGCACTGACTGTTCTTCTGAAGGTTCTGAGTTCAGATCCCAGCAACCACATGGTAGCTCACAACCACCCATAATGAGATCTGATGTCCTCTTCTGGTGTGTCTGAAGATAGCTACAGTTGTACTTATGTAAAATAATAAATAAAACTTTGGGCTGAAGAAAGCAGGGAATGAGTAAGCAGGGCCTACCAGAGCAAGGGGTTGACTGGAATGAGCAGAAGTCCTAAAATTCAATTCCCAACAACCACATGAAGGCTCACAACTGTCTGTACAGCTACAGTGTACTACAGTGTACTCATATAATAAAATAAATAAATAAATATTTTTTAAAAAAAGAGTCGCTGAGGTCTTATCTACATGGGTTTGATTACAAAAACTAATAAAGTATTCTCTAAATAAAAAAAAAAGAGTTGGACAGTGATGGTGCATGCCTTTAATCACAGCACTTGGGATGCTGAAGCAGGCATATTTCTGAGTTTGAGGCCAGCCTGGTCTACAGAGTGAGTTCCAGGAAAGCCAGGGCTATACAGAGAAACCCTGCCTCAAAAAACAAAAAACAAAAAACAAAAAACAAAAAAAAAAAAGAAAGAAAGAAAGAAAGAAAGGAAGGAAGAAAGAAAATGTCCTGCTCTCTGAGTCTCAGGCTGGCTTTCCAAAGCGTTAGAATCTTTCCCACTGATCTGGCACAGCGCTCACCCCAAGTCCTCAGTCCTCCTTGGGCTTGATATCTGCCCTATCCTTCCTCACTCCTGATACCTTGGACTTATTCCCATAGCTGACTGGAACTTTTCAACTCTAAGAAGTTAAAAAGCATTCAGGTTACCAGGTGCCAGCTGTTAGCTAGGAAAGACAGGGTTGGTGTGCCTCCTGCTTATCTTTCATTCACTGAGGAGCTCCAAATGCATCTCAGACTGTAGTGACATGCGCCTTTAATCCCAGTGCTTAAGAGGCAGAGACAGGGAGGTCTTTGAGTTGAAAGCCAGTCTAGTCTACAGAGCTGCACAGAAAAATTCTGTCTTGAACACCCACCCCACTCAAAAAAGAAAAAGAAAAAAAGAAAGGAAGGAAGGAAGGAAGGAAGGAAGGAAGGAAGGAAGGAAGGAAGAGAAAAGGAAAGAAAACCAAGAAAGTAAAGATTCTGCTTTAAGCCAGGCGGTAGTGGCTCACACCTTTAATCCCAGCACTTGGGAGGCAGAGGCAGGTGGATTTCTGTGTTCGAGGCCAGCCTGGTCTACAGAGTGAGTTCCAGGACAGCCAAAGCTATACAGAAAAACTCTGTCTCAGAAAAAAAAAAAAAAGATTCTGCTTTAATTCCATCACTCAGGAAGCAGAGGCAGGTAGATCTCTCTGTCAGCTGTAAGCTAGCCTGGTCTACAAAGACGGTTGTACAGGGCTGTACACAGAAAAACCCTGTCTCCAAAAACAAAAAAAGAGAAAGGAAAGAAAAGAAAGACTCCAAGCCTGACTCAGTGATATTCACCTGTAATCCCAAACCCCCCAGCAGTCAGAAGTAGAGGCAGGAGTATCAGGAAATCAAGATCATCAGCTACAGAGCAAATTCAAGTCCAGCCTGGGCTACATGAGATCTGTTGAAAGAGACAAAGAGAAAGAGAGAGAGAGAGAGAGAGAGAGAGAGAGAGAGAGAGAGAGAGAGAGAGAGAATGAGCTAAACTCACCTTCTTTAAATTCAGACCATGAGAAATATTGTCTGCGATCATAAAGGCTGTCATGAGGTGAGTAAGAGCCCCAGCCTCCCCACAGTGGGGGCGAAATAGAAATGTATTCATGCCTCGTTCCCTGTGAAAATGAAAGTGGGATTCTCACACAGAGAAATTTACAAGAAAAGCCATTGGCAGAGTTAACACTTGGGAAGGGACCAGCAACCATAGGTCTAGCAAAACATAATTGTAACTCTTCATTGTAATTCTTCCTAAGTACATATACCACATATATGTGTGTGTGTGCATGTGTATGTATATATATGTATGTATATGTATATGTGTATGTATGTGTATAATTATATATATATGTATGTATATATATACATATATATATATTTTAAAAGAGGCAGCAGAGGATATGGTGGGACAAGGAGAGAATGGAAAATAGAGTACCTACCCCATGCAGGGACATCTTCAGTCTCATTATGTGCATTTTTGGGTACCAGGCACATACATGGTGCACAGACACAGACATACATGCAGGCAAAACACTCATACATGTAAAAAAAAAAGCAAATAAATCTTTAATTAAAAAAAACAAAACAGGCTGCACAGTGGTGGTGCATGCCTTTAATCCCAGCACTTGGGAGGCAGAGGCAAATGGATTTCTAAGTTCGAGGCCAGCCTGGTCTACAGAGTGAGTTCCAGGACAGCCAGGGCTACACAGAGAAACCCTGTCTTGAAAAACAAAAACAAACAAACAAAAACCAGGTCACCTTCTCGTCAGCCCCCTTGAGGGACTGATTGAGAGTTGACCCTGAGGCGCTGGAAAATAAACCTCTTGCTCTTGTATGGAAAAAAAAAAATCAACTAATCAACCAAACAAGATGTGGTGGCATGCATCTGTGATCCTAGCACTCCTGAGGTGAGATGGGGCTGGGTTGAGAACTTCCAGCAAACATTCAAATCATCTAGTACCTAGCATGGCAGAAACAAGAGGGACCCTACCTCAGTAACCCGGAAGAAGAGAACCAACGCCTGAAAGCCACTCTAGCTCTCTGACCTTCCCATGTGCTCCGTGGCACATCTGCAGCAATGCACACTACACACACTAATGAAGAAATACACTCACAAGCAGAAGTTTCAAAGGACAGTGCTCTGGCCCCATTTCTCCCATACTTACTTTCTCAGGCTGTTGAGCACTGTGATATTTGCGTACATGTAGTAGGCATAGTAAGTATAAGACGGGTTGTTTTCCATTGTCCATTCCTCAGGTTTGGGACTCTTGGAGGAAAACATGTGACCACTGTGTTTGGATTCATCATCCACACTGTCAAAGCCAGTGATCTGTCAGAAAAATGAGCCACACTGTGGATTCAGTCTGAGGGCAGAGGCTCTGCACTCAGAGAAACTCCTCCGACAGCTCCAAAGGGAAGGTCAATGTAAAGAGATCAATAAGCAGGGGGAATCAGTGATGGCCAGCAAGGCCAACTGGCTTGGGAGGAGGAGTTAAGAGCCCGAAGGCTCACGCTTACATGCTTGAGGAAGACGCTGAGGTCTGGGTGAGCTTGGGGGTTGACAGTGGCCTCAAACACTGGAAGGAAGATATTCTCCAGCATCTTTCCGAAGTGTGGCAGGAAATTCTTGGATCGGAACACATCACTAAAGGCAAGAGAGTAGGGGACTTAGGAGAGAGCATAGTAGGACGACTGTGCAGGAGCCGGAGAACCGAATGTCATGTACCAGAAAAGGACCTGGTGTGTTCCTCTTACACCCACTCTCAGATATTCTCCATGCATACACATGAAGAGGAGTTGGGGTTGAACTGGGCTTGGGACTGGGCACTGTACCACATACTCCTGCTCTTCTACAAACTCTGTGGCAAGAAACCTCAACCTTTACAGTAGAGTCCAGCTATGGGGACTATCACAACGGTGTCGTAGTGAGCTCAGCGATCAAATACAAGTGTGGCCACGAGACAGCAAATGGGAATGGCCATCCCGAGTACCTCTTGGTGCTAGAGAGATGGCTAAGTGGTTAAAGAGAACTGGCTGTTCTTCCAGAGGACCGGGTTCAGTTCCCAGCAGTCACATGGCAGCTCACAGTGTCTGTAACGCCAGTCCCAGGGGATCTGATACCCTCACACAGACACAAATGCAGGCAAAACATCAATGCACTAAAAAGAAGAGTACCTCTCTGAGGATGTAGCTCAGCTGGTAGAGGGCTTGCCTTAGGGTTCAATCTTCTGAACCCACAAACCAGATAGAAGAAGGGCACATGCCTAGAATTTGGTAATTCCAGTACTCAAAAAGTCTCTCTCTCTCTTTCTCTCTCTCTCTCTCTTTCTCTCTCTCTCTCTCTCTCTCTCTCTCTCTCTCTCTCTCTCTCACATACACATACACATAAACACACAGAGACACACACACACACTTCATCTATGGTAATAATAAATTACACCATTGTACATATGCCACATTTTTTTCTAAATAGCCAAAAAAATATTAGCTACATTAACCCTGGTAACAACTCAATACATTAGGTGCCATGTTTAGGTGTTTTGAGAAATCTGAACTCAGAGATTCATGGATGTGGAGCAAACACTTAAGCAGCTGAGCCATCTCCCCCCACCCCCACCACCCCCACCACCCCCGTTCCAAAGAGGGCACATAGTGGTTGCCAGAGAGTGTGTAAGCATGTAAGTTAGATCAAAGATCAATGATACTGCTCATAGGCGAGAAGCCATCCCTGCAGGCAGTGGGGACTGCCTATAGTATGAAAGAGAGCAGCACTACTGTTAAATAACCTGATTATAAAGAACTTGTAGGTGAATCAGGCAATGATGGTAAAGGTTCAGATAGAAGGCAACTATAATTGGATTCGGACTTGGTGGCACAATTCTGTAATCTCAGCATTCAGGAGACAGAAACAGGTGGATTATGAGATCAATTCTAACCTGGGCTTTATAGTAAGACCGTGTCTCAAAACTAAAATAAAGAGCCAGATATGATGATACAGGCCTCTACTCCCAGCACTTCGGAGGCAGAGGCAGATAGATCTCCTCAAATTGAAAGCCAGCTGGATCTACATAGAAAGTTCCAGGCCAGCCAGGACTATATAGAGAGTTTCTGTGTCGAAAAACAAAAACTAAAATAAAGTTATATGCCAATACAGTACAGACAAACTTGGCAACAAATGAACTGAACATAGAGAAGAGCAGAGTGTGAAGTACACAGGTCTTACTTAACAGAGAAGACTGATGGAGCATGTACTCTAGCTCTGCTGTTATTTAGAGGAAGACTAAGGAAGTATTTGCTCCTGGTGAAAATACATACTTTATTTTATTTTGAAAAAATAAAATACTTCACTTTATTTTAGTTTGAAAAACCAAACTGAATTGGGTGTGGTAGTGCACACCTATAATTCGTGCACTCAGATGGTAGAGGCTAAAGGATTTCAAGTTTGAGGCCATCCTGGGCTACATAGAGAGACAGAGAGAGAGAGAGAGAGAGAGAGAGAGAGAGAGAGAGAGAGAGAGAGAGAGAGAGAGAGAGAAAGAGAATTCTGGAGCCCCTTCCCAGTTAGCCCCTTCAGCAAAGCTGACTTTTATCTAAATGAGGTCTAACTTTCTGGTTCAGGTGGGGAGAGGCAGCTAAGAGGAAAATGGGTTTCAGAGGCCCACCCCATGGCGAGGGAGCAAATACATACTAGATCCTGGGGACTTGGATCATCCATGTCATGTTGGGACAATAGATGCGGTTGCAGACAAACCAAGAGGAGAGTTTGCTCCACTCATCTGGACTGCGACCGTAGATGGACAAACGAGGCTCCGCATGCTGGTACTTGGCCTCCACCAGGTCTGCACCCACCTCCTGCAAACCCAAGAGAGGGGCCCAAGGCCAGAAATTCCCACAAGTCCCCCCAGAAGTCTAGACCAGGCAGATTTAGGAAGAGGAGTTATGTAAATGTGAACGAGAGGAAGAAAAATTGGTGAAGAGCTAAGGGAACAGAGAGGACAAAAGAGTCTTAAGTGGTGACAGAGACCAGGTCAAGAGTCAAAGGATAGCAAGATAACCATGGGACCTGCAAGACAATTGCAGCTGTATATACACCCCCCACCCAACCCCCTACTCCACCTCCACATCCCCCACACCCCCTCGCTCCCTAGGACACCACCCCTGGTCCCATGTGCTACTCTTGCTTCTTAAATCACACCACAAGGATGCTCCTAGCTCTGCCCAAACCTCAGGCCAGGTTCTTATCTTAGCCACACCTTAACTTTTCTACCCTAGAAAAGAGACATTTCTCCCAAGATACCTCCCCCCCAGATCCCCTCCACTTCCCTCCCCCCTCTCTCTCCCTTCCTTCTTCCCTGTCTTTCTTTCTCTCCTCCCCTATTCATGAACCTTACCAAGTATTTTTTTGTCTCACCTTGATGATAGTGGCAAAATACTCCCCATTAATGTAGTTGTCCGTTTTTAGATAGAGGTCCCGAAGCTCACTCGCACCCACGGGATTGTATTTATCATTGAACTTATCAAAACGTTGGAACGTCTGGCGTCCCTGAATGCAGAAACAAGAGCAGAAGTTTTGACTATCAGAGCTTCCTGGAAGCAGGGTCTCCAGGAATGATCAAGTGGAACAGGAGATTGATCTCAGGGAAAGAGGATGGGCTCTAAGAGTGAAGTCCGGGGTGAGTGATACCTCAAAACTCATCAGGGATGCTTTCAGTCATCACAGTAGCCAAGGAGTTAAGAGGGATTGTGCTAAGGGAGGGGTGGCCTAGGACACTTGGGGTTCTCTGTCATTAGAGCAAGTAAAATGAGCATCTTCTCAACCTACAGCATGAACATCCAGAGAGTCAACAGTCAGGTCATATGGATGCATATTTAATTTAGCAAAAAGTTCCTTCAGGGTCAGGTTCTTCTCTTTGGTGCTGTAGACCACTCTGTCGGCATCAATGTGGTAAGATTTCTTAATAAAGCGCAGCAGGTGCTTCTGGTTCATGCAGGCAGCTGCATGGATGTGAGTATCCACCTATGCACACATTCAGAGAAAGAAAATGCAGCAATCAGCCTTCTGTATTCTGCCGTCAGTGGCCACGAGGCCTGCAGACTCCACTGAGGAAGGAGGGAGAGACAGATAATGGTGAGAACTGATAGTCAGTAGAGGTGGCCCAGTGGTAAAAACCCATTTGTGTCCTCTATGCACCTGTGCAAGAATGTGAGCTAGTTAGCTGGAAGCAGGCAAGATGTTTGCTTCTCTCAGACACCAGCACATCCAATATGCTATCATGGCTTTTTTACCCAACAAGTTAAGACTGAAATTATGAAGTTTGTTGGGTACACTGGCATATGCCTGCAATCCCAGCCAAATCTCAGCCCTGGAGAGGAGGAGGCAGAAAGATCAACAGGTTCAAACATATATATATCACATTCAAATATATATCAAGTTTGAGGACAGACTGAGCCACATGAGACTTTGCTTCAGAAAACTGCTGGGTGGTGGTAAGAAGGAAGATCTCTCAAGCTTGAAGTAGTAATTCTTTAAAGTTTGGGGTTTCTATTCTACTGGTGACAGTTATATTTCTGCAGTTCCGGGCCCCAAATCCAGGGTCTTGCACACCTCAAGTTAGACAATCTCCCTGCCACTTACCTTCTTCACAGTGGCTTTCTCTTCTTAATTATAATTTTCCTGTGTCCTCTCTTCTCTCCTCTTTTCTTCTCTTCTCTTCTCTCCTCTTCTCTTCTCTTCTCTTCTCTTCTCTTCTCTTCTCTTCTCTTCTCCTCTCCTCTCCTCTCTCTTCCCTTTCTCTCTTTCTTTCTTTGTCTCTTTCTTTGTCTCTTTCTCTCTATCTTCCTCTATCTCTTTCTATCTCTGTGTCTCTCTGTCTCTCTTTCTGTCTTTCTTCCTTCCTTTCTTCCTTCCTTTCTTTCTTTCTTTCTTTCTTTCTCTTTCTTTGCTTAGACAAGCAACAGCATGCCCCTTCAAATCTGCTAGATATAATTTACCTGCCTTTACTAAAATCCATGTCACCTGCCACAACCAGAGGTTCCTCAGCAAGTGGCGTCTGGCCCTTCAGAAGTCTCCACACTTCTGTGTGTTTCCCTCTGAGCAGCTCTGAGCTGACACACTTACCTTCCTACAGTTATAAAAGTCCCGGTGGGGGTTGTTCTTCAGCTCCTTCAGCTCATCCATCTCATTCAACATCTGATGGACCTGGAACTTGGAGGAGAGGAACTTCAGACGGCGGTGAGCGTAAGTCTTACTGTGAAAAGTGAACACACAGGATCCTAAGCATCATTCTGGACAAGTAAGGAAAATGGTAACAATTTCAAAGTCTCTGGGACTCTTCTCACCCATAAAAGGAACTGGTTGCAGGAACAGACACTGTTTTCGCCCATAGTTAATCCCACTGAAAAGTATCCATCTTTCCATTAAAGCTGGATATAATAATGAGGATGAAGAAGGACTAGTGATGGCATTTAAAAATCTATGAGGACTGTGTAGGTTAATGATAAGGGCTGGGTTGTAGACTTGGGCAACATCCTGGTTCAGCACTGTATGGCATTGAGCTAGTTACTGGCTCCTTCAACTTTCAGATGCTTCAGCTACTTAAACTGAAATTAAGGTATTTCAGGGTAGGGTGGAACCCTGGGAAGATGGCTCTGCAGTTAAGAAGACCCAAGTTTGGTTCCTAGCACCTATATGTAACATCTTACTGGATCCCCTGCTAGCACCAGGCCAGGGGATCCAGTGCCTCTGGCCTCCATAGCATCTGCACTTACATGCACAAACTCACCCAGACACTTACATATACACGTAATGTAAAACAGTAAAATAAGCCAGGCTGTGATGGTGGTAAACACCTGTGATCCTGGCACTTAGGAGGCAGAGGCAAGAGGCTCTCTAAGTTCAAGGCCAGCCTGGTCTACAGAGTGAGTTCCAGGGCAGCCAGAACTACACAGAGAAACCCTTTTAAAAAAAAAAAAAAAAAAAAGGATAATAAAGATGATGATAAAATAAAAAATAAAATAAAATCTAAAAGAAAAAAGAGTAGGATTGTATAAAATGCTTGCCTAGCAGGTACGAAGTCCTGTGTTTTATCCCCAGCACTGCATAAACTGCAAATGATTGTGCAAACCTTCAGTCTTAGCCCTTGGGAGGTGTAGGCAGGAGGACAGAAGTTCAAGGTCAGTCAGGACTACATACCAAATTTGATGTTAGCCTGGGCCACTTGAGACACCTCAAATAAATAAACAGATGATAGATGATCGATAGATAGATGATAAATTGACAGATTGGTATACTAGATAAATAGATGATAGATGATAAATAGATAGGTAAGTAGATTAGGTAGATGATAGATAGATAGAAATATGCATACATAAGGCCCTTGCAAGGACTAAAGGAGTTTAATGTAGTATTTGGACATAATGAGCATATAGTAGCACTGATTGCTAATGCTTAGATCTCAGTAAACACTTACACGGGCCCTTGTGCAATTAGAGCAAGCAGAAAATTCATGTCATCCAGGAAGTCATCCAGATTTGGGTAAGGGTAGGGCTTGGGTTCATCTCTGCTGGCTGCCACTTCATCAGGGTAGATGTAGATCACACCACCCTTCATCTTGAGGTGATAGCCCAGGTTTGCAGGAAGGTCCTCTGTGCGAAAGGGGTCTTCTCCCTTCTTCGGAGGAGGGGTAAATACTTTTTCAATAAAACACAGAGTAATAGATCAGCACATAGGACAAATGACCATGTGAATATAACCCAAATAAGAAATGTTGCAAATAGGATTCGTTTGTCATCTCATACTTTATCAATTATCATTATGCAACATTATTTTAACTTGTCTTCTTGAAAGACAGGGTTTCAGTATGTAACCCTGGCTGTCTTGGAACTTCCTATGTAAACCAAGCTGCCTAAAACACATACTCAGAGAGATCCTCCTGCCTCACGAGTGCTGGGACTAAAGTCATGCGCCATCATATCCAGCTTCATTTGTCCCTTAAACAAAGCTTATTTTCCCAAAGTGACTTAAATTGTTAGTATTAAAGTAACTAGAAGCCAAGCACTTGGGAGGCAGAGGCAGGCTGTCTCTGAGTTTGAAGTCAGCTGGGTCTACAGAGGGAGCTCCAGAATAGGCAGGGCTACACAGAGAAACCCTGTCTCAAAAAACAAACAAAAAAATCATGATAATATTTTATTTTCCATAAGAATGATTTTCAAGTTATTTAGTAGTATTTATATAGTTAATACACTACTTTGAAATACTTTTTTTACATTTGTTTTTGAGACAAAGTCTCATTATGAAGGCTTTGGCTGGTCTCTCACTCACTGTGTAGACCAGGCTACTCTCAATCTCCTAGAGATCCAATTGTCTCTGCCTCCCGAGTACTGGGATCAAAGATGTAGGTCTCCACTTCTTATTCCTATTTATTCACTTATGCCTTTGTTTGTTTGTTTAGTTAGTTAGTTAGCTAAGGAGATGGGGGTAGAGGGAGACTTTCTAGAGTGCCTCTTCCAGTCCAACCTAGTCTCCAATTTGTTTTGTAGTTAAAGGATTAACTCCTGGGCTGGAGAGATGGCTCAGCCGTTAAAGGCTCACAACTAAAATTAGATGAACTCCTGATTTCTGGTTTCTACCTTCGAGTGCTGGGCTTCCATGCAGGTGTTACCAGATATGGTGATAAATACTTTTTTTTTCTTTCTTTTTTTTTTTCTGTTTTGAGACAGGGTTTTTCCTTATAGTCCTGGCTGTCCTGGAACTCACTTTGTAGACCAGGCTGGCCTCGAACTCAGAAATCTGCCTGCCTCTGCACCCCAAGTGCTAGGATTAAAGGTGTGCGCCACCACCACCTGGCGATAAATACTTTTAATTCCCTGAAATTGGTCAACACTAACTTTCTGCTTAGGGCAGTTTATTGCTTTATTAAAAAAAAAAATATATAAAGTTGTGGTAAAACCCCAGAGTGTTACTTAAAAACAAGAACAAATACAAAAACACCCTCTTGCCAGATACTTTTGAGCACACCTTTAGTCCCAGCAATGGGGATGCAGAGGCAGGTGGGTCTTTGTGAGTTCAAAGTCAGCCTGGTCTACAGAGCCAGTTCCAGGACAGTCAGAGCTACATTGTGAAACCCTGTCTTTAAAAGCCCTTCTCCTCCAAAATAAGAAGAGGAGGAGGGCAAGGAGAGGGGGGGAGAGGAAGAGGAGGAGAGGGGGAAGAAAGAGGAGGAAGGGGGAGGAGGAGGAGAAAAAAGAGAGAGAGAGAAAGAAACGATGGTGCTTGGTTTGTACCCTGAAGACTTGGGTTCACTCTAGACCTGTGGATTTCGGATGAATAAGCAAGGCAAAAGGCAAACCAGAGATGGGAAGAAGCCTAGAAACAGAGCAACTGCAGGAAAGTGCCAAACTACATGAGGGTCTAGAAAGGCTTCCAACTAAAGCTGGGCCTGTAATCCACTAGCCTGTAAGGTGTGAACTTGAGAAGGTAGGTCAAAGAGTTCAAGGACATCCTCATCTACAAATCTAGGTTGGAGGCCAGCCTGGGTCACTTGAGATCCTGTTGCAAACACTCCCATCCATAACAAAGACTCGGGGGTGGGGGTGGGGTGGGGAGGGGATAGAAGTGTTCGGTTTAGACATAGGTTAAGTGAGCAAGTGGGAACCTGAATGGCTGAAATGCCCTTTGGATGGAGGCAGGTGATTCTGACTGGCAATGTAGGGATGGGGAGCACGAAGTTTTTCTTTATCAGGAAGGTAACATGCTTGGAACTGTGCTTTAATAATCAGCAGAGAAGTGAGGGCAAAGAGGGTGAGGCTGAGCCATAGCCGAGCTAGAGGACACCTTCACAAACGCTGAGACTAGGAGATACACAGGTCTGCCTCGGGGTTTCCGAGATCCTGAAGAGAGGCATTAGAAGTAACTATTCAAGTGACTGGCGTGGGCCACAGGTTAGGGCCAGCGGCAACCATAATACTTCAAGGTTGGATCACCGATAATCCAAGAACATACGTTAAATTTTATATTTAGAGCCAGGCATTGGTGGCCCACGGCTTTAGTTCCAGCACTCACTTGCGAGGCAGAGGCAGGTGGATCTCTTGAATTTGAGGCCAACCTGGGCTACAAAGCAAGTTCCGCAACAGTCAGAACTACACAGAGAAACTCTGTCTCGAAAAAGCAAAACCCAAACCAAAAACCAAAATCATATTTAGCAGATAAGCCTGAAGCTATCTGTATTTCTTGCATTCATGGGAGAAAAAGTTACCTGGATAGAAGCTCTCATTTGCTATCAAGGCTTCCCCGTCAATGTTCCTCAGGTACTTGGAGGGGGTTTTGGGGAACCTCTGGAATGACTTCTGCATGTACTTCTCCCGTATACACAATGCCCGATAGAGACCTTTACAAACCACCTCAAAGTCTTCAACGGTTACCTGCCGAGAAAATGTTAGAGCCAACGGAGCCTGTGAGCCCCTGGAAAGTGGTCAGGCTGACGTCTCATAGTTCTGGCTTTCCTGTGTGCTGTGGCCTTGTTGAGTTTTCCCTGCCTGCCCTGCTGATTCCTGATTCCTCCTGCTCTGGAACCCTGGGACTCTCTGCAGGAGAGACTCTGGGGTTTTTCTACCTCTTTTAACTCTGTACATACTTTAGAAATCTTTCCTGTGAATTTTGTATTTTGTATTTTGTATTTTTTTTTGATGCTAGGACTCAAATCCAAATAGTCCATCACTGACTCTCCAGGTGCCCTGTTTAGATTATCTAAAGACAAATGTGACTTAAAAGAACTTTTTACTATCGCTTTTTTTTTAAGGTTATCATGTAAAGTACTGGGTTTCGTCATGGCATCTTCCCATATGTGTTAATATACTTTGTTCTTATCCATTTCCCTGCACTATGCCCTGCTTTTCCTCCTGCAGCAGCTCTCTGTTATCCTCCTGCTAGTCTCCCTCTGTTTCCTTATTGCATATTCTCTATCTCCCCCTTTCTTCAGACCTCTTCCCCATCTCATGATCCTTTTTCCAATTTCTGGTTTTGTCACACACACAGTTTTAAAGCTAGGTTCTACATATAAGAAAATGTGCGCCTCTCTTCTTAGCCAGGCAGTGGTGGCACACCTTTAATCTCAGCACTTAGGAGGCAGAGGCAGTCGGATTTCTGAGTTCGAGGCCAGCATAGTCTACAGAGTGAGTTCCAGAACAGCCAGGACTATACAGAGAAACTTTGTCTCAACCCCCCGCACTCCCAAAAAAGTGCAATTCCACCTCCCATAATTTTTAAGTGCATCTATTCTGAATATGTCATGATGTCACAATTAATATTGCGTGTGTAGTGTAAGTGCATATTTGGCAGGTGTCATTCTGCCTTAGTCCCTTGAGAGAGGGTTTCTCAAAGAACCTAGAGCTAAGTTGGCAGGTAATAGGACCCAGAGACCCTCTGTCTCTGCTGCCCGTAGCACTGGGGTTACAGACAAGTGTGGTCACGTCCAGCTTCTTACATGGGTCCTTGGGATTTGAACTCAGATCCTTCCTGCTTTCACTTTAAGTGGTCTTTGAGTACTCATTTTAAGTACACTCATTTGGATACACTTCAAGTACTCAGTGAGCCATCCCCAAGCCCTGTGATTCCATTTTTAAGAAGAACCCATTCTACCATTGCATATGTGTTCTTCCTTTCATGAGACATTTGCACACTGAAAGTACATACTTCTGAAACTGGTTATCGTGGCACATGCCCATAATTCCAGCCCTTGGGAGGCTGAGGCTGTAAGTTCAAGGCAAGCCTGATCTACTCAGGCATTCCAAAACAAGATCTTGTCTCAAAACAAAAACAATAAAATAAAATGTAAACTTCTGAGCGTAGTATCTCAACTATCAAATTGTATTGACAAGGGCCAGCAGTTGTTAAGTCAGGGTCTCACTTTATAGCTGAGGCTTGACCTCCAATTCCTTATCTCCTTGCCTTAGAGACAAGGTCTCATGTAGCCAGACAGGTCTCCAACTTACTATGTTGCAGGAATGGCCCTAAACTCTCCCTACCTCTACTACTCTGGTGCTGGGGTTATAGGTGTGAGACAACATACCTAGCTTTAAAAAAAAGTTTTGAGACGGTGTCTTGAACTCACTATGTAGCCCAGGCTGGCCTCAAATTCCTGTCTCATTTTTCCTAGGCATACAGGCATGTGTCACCATGCCCAGCTTCTTTTAGAGGATTTTGTCTCTGTGTTAAAAGAGAAAGCTTCTAGAACAAAACCTGGTTTGAGCTTCTGAAGATTCACTGCCTTACCTCTAGTTTACTGTGTTATCAGAGCCCCAAAGACCTTCTCTCTGGGGACAATGTAAGTGTGATCTCAAAGGCTGGAGATACAGATGATGGATCCTGACCCGTAAGTCTATATTGAGAGCTCATTTGGAGTTCTATCAGGGGAGTGAGTGCAGTGGCTGGCTGGTCCTCCTCTAGACTAGAGTGGGGTCCTCCTCTGTGGGGTCCTCTTCCGCTGACTGTGCAACTCAGGGAATGACACAGACATATGGAGCTGGTGAGGAAGGAGACACCCAACCTGCCAGATCCAAGAATGAACCCTGGCAATCAGCAGGGTGGCATATGTCACAGCCAGACAGCTCACCCTCAGTCTATTTTGAAAGATAGAAGCTTACATTAGACCGAAGAACCCAGAGCAAGCCTAGGTCTGAGGGTCAGCTTCCAGGGACATTTGTTCTATCAGCTCCTCACAGCTCCTCACAGGCTAGGGTGGGCCTCTATTCACCTGCATGTGTCCAGCCCTCAGTACCTTAGCATTTAAGGCCTAGATTCAATAAGGCCCTTATTATGTCAGTTACTTATCAGGTTCCATAGGCCCTGAGACTTTAGTCCTGAGATGTCCCTCCCCATTTCTGTGCTTACATTTTGAGGATGCCCCTGTTGGCTACAGAGCACAGGCAAGAGGAACATTGCTCAGCAGCATAGCCTTATTCAGCTGCTAAGTAAAGCCATAAGACCCCAGGGCCAGGTAGGTCTCTGGTGTGGGGTCACTCTTCCCTGACCTCCGTACATCTCTCCTATTTCTGTTCTTGTGTCTACCAAACACACAATGTGCCAAACGTGTCTCCTGAGCTTTAAGCTTTGAGGTCTGGAGTTTTCCAAATTGTGTTTATCACGTCTTTACCATTTCATCAAGAATTTCATGTCAGCTCTTTCCTGTCTGTGCCTGCCGTTTGCTCAGCGCCCTGGTTGCCATATTAAAGAAAATAAACAAACAAGAATGACTTGCATTTCAGCACCCTGAGCCTTGTGAGTGTCTCAGGCCTTACCCTGCTGGGTCAGTTACATGAGACAGGGGCTCAGCATTGGCACTGAATCCATATTTGGAGCAGAGACGGAGCGCTGGATAACAGTCTCACCAATATGGTGCTGAAACTGCAAGTGCCCGTGGCAGAGATTTATTAACTGGCCAACTGCTGGTACAAGACAAGCAAGGCACATTGTTAGTAACATGAGTTCAGTATCCCTGTGACATACTAGAATCCACTCTAAGCGACACCTGCTGTGTAAGCTACTGCAACGAACCTAGAGACTTTATACTGTCTAAAGACAATGGCCTTGCTGGATTTTTCTCTTTCTTTTTTCATTATGTGTGTGAATGTTTTGCATGCTTGTGTGTGCGTCTGACCACAATCATGCCCATTGGGAGGGGCGGGGGGCGGTGAGGAGCGTCCAAAGAAAGGTATTGCATCCCTTGGAACTGGAATTCCAGACAGTTGTGGGCCACCACGTTGTGTGCTGGGAATTGACCCCAGGTTCTCTGCCAGAGCAGTAAGTGCTCTTAACTGCTGAGCCATTCCTCCAGCACCCCCTCCATTAGATTTCCCTTTGCTTGTTTGTTTGTTTTAGGCATATGCCATGGTGCACATATGAAGGTCAGAGGACAACTGCAGGAGTTGGTTCTCTCCTTCCACCATGTGGAAGCCGGGGCTTGAATTCAGGTCTCCAGCCTCCTTGGCAAGCTCAGCTCACCTGCAGTGCTCTCCCCCTCCCCTCTCCCCTCCATTTTTAGTCAGCTAGAACAAGTAAGTGTTCTTCCTTGCTGCTTGCTTTGGTGCTTTTGCCCAGTCTGTCCATTGCAGTCTGGGTTATCTATAGTGAATCCTTCTTCGTATTGTCAATGGATTAGCAATTCAGATAGAGGAGTGTGGGGTGATGGAGCAACCCAGAAATGTGACACCAGCATTAGGAGGGAGATGCAGAGGAAGCAGGGCAGGGGAGGCAAGCAACACCTGCCTTCACAGGAACGGAAGACAGTTGGAGCTACATGTGTCTGTCCCATGTGTCTGTCTGTCTGTGGGGACATCTGCATGGCGGGCACGACTCACCCCAGAGGCATAGTCTCCAGTGATCTGCACCCTCTGGAAGTCAGGCACACTCTCGTAGGTTGGGGATGAAGAAATAAACTCTTCAATGTGGGACAGTTTGGTAGAAGATGTTTCACTTTGTGGAATGGACAAATTAACAGTCTTCCGTCCTTGGAAACGCCTTTTTCTGGGTTTGAAATTAAGAAATTAAAAAAAAAAAAATCAGCTTGGCCCTCCTCAGGAGTTTCATCATAGTAGATAGATTTTTCACTGTGCTAGTTTATTTTGATGCCAAAAAAGTAAAAAGATATGGCTGTCTCCCGAGAGGCTCTGTCAGAGCCTAACAAATACAGAGGAGGATGCTCACAGTCAACCATTGGACTGAGCGCGGGGGTCCCTGATGGAGGAGTTAGAGAAGGGCCTGAAGGAGCTGAGGAGGTTAGCAGTCCCGGTGCCAACCAGCCAGAACCTGCAGAGCTCCCAGGGACTGGACACCAACCTAAGAGTATACATGGAGGGACCCGTGGCTCTGGTTGCATATGTGGCGGTGCATGGCCTTGTTGGATGTCAGTGGGAGGAGAGGCCCTTGGGCCTGAGGGTGTTCGATGCCCCAGTGTAGGGGAATGCCAGGGTGGGAAGGTGGGAGTTGGTTGATGGGTGGAGGAGCACCCTCATAGAGCAGGGGAAGGGGAGATGGGATAGTGGGTTCTGGAAGGGAGACCTGGAAAGGGGAAAAACATTTGAAATGTAAATAAAGAAAATATCCAATAAAAGAAAAGGAAAAAAAATTAGCTTGGTTTCTTCAGGAGTTCCATCGTAATAGATGGATTTTTCACTATGCTGGTTTATTTTGAGGCCAAAAAAGTAAAAAATTAAAATATGGACTGGTTGTCAGAAACAAGATATTACCATAGTGGGAGAAGAAAGCACCCAGCAGGTTCGACGGCTGCTTTTAGTACAGGGGACCCAAGGGGATATATTAGAAGGCCTTCAACACAACACGCTTCTTCCAAAACGGTCTGGTGTGAATAGAGTTGGCAATCCAATCCAGCTGTTACAGGGAACTCGGGTGATGGCAGCTGTATCCTGTGTC
The DNA here is from genome assembly GCF_008632895.1 of Mastomys coucha. Taxonomy (NCBI): domain Eukaryota; kingdom Metazoa; phylum Chordata; class Mammalia; order Rodentia; family Muridae; genus Mastomys; species Mastomys coucha. The sequence goes on along the minus strand of NW_022196898.1, from coordinate 51,031,133 downwards.
ATTGTTCTCATGCTCCTTAAATTCTATGACCTTCCATTCCCTGGCAGTACAGCACCACGCCTTAGGAAGCTCTGTTCCAGCTCACAGCTGAAGTCCCACCCTCATGCTGAAGGCTCGCTCACCAGCTTGTGGAAAGGAATGAGGTCCTTCTCAGGGGCTTGCTCTTGAAGGGGATGCTGAGACCCTGAGCCTCCCTCCTCCCTTCTCCCTCTTCGTGCCATAAAGCAATCAGCTTTGCTCCATCATGAACTCTTCTGTGATGACCCTAGTCACCACAGGCCCAAAGCAACAGGGTCAACTGACTGTGGACTGAAAACCCTGCGACTCTGAGCACAAACAAACTGTCCCTCCTTTAAGACTTCTTGTTTGGGTGTTTTGTCACAATGATGACAAGCTAAGGCAGTTAGCTTCCTTATAGGCTTTTTGTGAGATTTAATGTATATCAAATGTCTTGCATGGTATTAAAGACTTTATTGTATTGTTTTCTTTCTTTCGTGTTGGTTTTGATGTTGCTATTTTGGTTGGATTTTTGTTTTTTGTTTTGTTTTGTTTTTGAGACATGGTTTCTCTGTGTAGTCCCTGCTATCCTGAAACATACTTTGGAGACTAGGCTAGTCTTGAACTCATAGAAATCTGCCTGCCTCACTCTCCCCAGTCCTGGGATTAAAGACGTGTGCCACCACTCCTGGCTTATACTGTTTTCTTATAGGAATAGTTTTTTGTCTTTGGGTTTTTTTTTTGGTGGGGGGAGTTGTTTTGTTTTTGAGTCTCTGCTTTGAAGGAGACTAGCCTTGAGTGAGGTCCTTCAGAGGATCTCAAAGGATACGATTTGTTGTTCCTTTTTTAAAGTTATAAAACCAAGAAAAAGACAGCACAAGGAGACCAGCAGGCTGCAGGCTGCTGAAAGCTTGAGAACTGTGTGGTAAAGAGCTATAGGGAGTGCAATAAAGGGGAATAATCTTTTTCATGAAAGACCTCTGATAACTCCTGGGGGAAGGGTAATATGCATGACAGGTGCAGAATGGGCAGAGATGAAGACATGCCCCTTCAAGGCCAAAGTGCCCTCAGACTTGCCTGAGAGGGATTCATATCAGAGAGCAACACTGCTGTTGACTAGGGGACATGCCTGAAGACCAGGCATTTGCGTTCCAGTTCCCATGCCAACTGTGTCTGTGTTGAGAGTGCTTACTGCAGCTGTCAGGCCACTTCGGAGGCTCCAGTTCTCGTCCTGGGTGATAGGCTTTATTTAGCTGTGGATGAGGGCAGGGGGGACTGTTTTTTTTTTTTTTTTTTTTTTCTGTCACTTAGTGTCTCACCCTAACCTATGCAAAGGGGAAGAAGAGGAAGAACTTGGAGCCCTGGCAGAGTTCTTCCTTTCTATGTGGCCAGCACTCAGCCAGACCTTCATTCAGGAACTGCCACTCTTTACCCCAAGGTGCCACACTTACCTCCTGCCATCCATGGACATGGACAGGTTCTCCATGTGGAATATGTGGGCCTGCATCTCATGAAGGGAAATGGGGCAGATCTCATCCACGTCGAAGGGGGAGATCTCGTGCCGACCTCCCTCATCTTTGACTTCAGAGGCAAACACTTTTTCAGCAAAGCTACGCATCGCGTCATCAATTTCTAGAAGAGGTTTTTCACATATTAGTTGACGTCTTTGTCTAAAAGTCACCTAGGAGTTTCCTCGAGGTATCAGGCACAAGGATGAGGACAATGTGTGTTGGCTTCATGGTTTCCCTGATCTCTACCAGGAACACTAGGCTGGTTCTCACATTACTGCAGGATTGTGTATGGAGTGCATTTCTGAAGAACCCTATAAATGCAGCTAGACTCCCACAGGGCAAACTCTTCATGGAACGTTACTTGTTCCTGGCAGGGCTAAGCTTGGTTTCACAGTCATCGCACAACACAGTCCTTTCTATGAGGTCGTCTGGGTCTTCCTGGTAGTTTTGAAAACACTGTAGAAAGGACCAGTGCTCCTGGGAGCTAATCTCCATGTTGCTTGTTTGTTGGTTGGTTGTTTTTTTTTTGATTTTTAAACCTGACATCTGTGATATGTTGTTATGGGGTGAAAAGGAGCTGCCAAAACTGAGTAGTAATGTGGTGGAAGTCCATTCCTTGTGGACGAGGTCTTTGATGAGTGATCCTTAGAAAGCCAACCTACTGTTGCTCCTCTCTCTGTCTCTCTGTCTCTCTGTCTCTCTCTCTGTCTCTCTCTCTCTTTGTGTGTGTGTGTGTGTAAGAGAGACAGAGACAGAACAGAGACAGAGAGATAGAGAGAAACAGAGATAGGGAGAGAGAGAGAGAGAGAGAGAGAGAGAGAGAGAGAGAGAGAGAGAGAGAGAGAGAGAGAGAGAGAGAAAGAGAGAGAGAAACTGGCAGATAGAGACAGAGAACACCTTGAGTGTCAGCTTTCTCCTTCTACCACGTGGTTGGGTTCCAGGGACTGGACTCAACCCATATTTTCCCATTCTTTTTGTTTGTTTGCTTTGTTTTGCTTTCCTTTCTTTTTTCAAGGCAGGGTTTCTCTGTGTAGCCCTGGCTGTCCCAGAATTCACTCTGTAGACCAGGCTGGGATTAAAGGCATGTGACACCACAACTCAGACAAAATTTTTCCATTCTTAAAATGAAGAAACAAGGACTGAAGAGATGGCTCAGTGGGGAAGAGCACCAACTGCTCTTCGGAAGGTCATGATTTCAAATCCCAGCAACCACATGGTGGCTCACAACCACCCATAATGAAATCTGACACCCTTTTCTGGTGCGTCTGAAGACAGCTACAGTATACTTACATATAATAAATAAATAAATATTAAAAAAACTGAAGAAACAAAGGTGAGCTCCACTAACCTGATAATGAATAATCCCCAAACCTTCAGGGTGTAAGACCCAGTTTCATCATACGGGGTAGCAATGGCCAAAAAGTGTCTATTTTTCTGTTGAGTTCTCTATATGCCCAGCTCACTAGCCATCTCCCAACTCACTCCTGCAACACTTCTAAGAGCCTTTGGTACTTCCAGAAAACAGCTGGTGAGAAGTACTGAGAATAGCAAAGAGCTATTGCAGCAACATGGACACAGAAACTTTTCATGGAGATGGCAGAACAAATGGCCCAGTGAGAATGGCCTCTGTGCCTGGGGCTGTGCAGGCCTCCAAAAGGTGATTATTTTCAATCAGATGTAGTGGATAATGAATTCAAGCCCTGCACTTATCCACTCCCTCACCCTGCTTCGTTTCAGTTTCCTTGCCTGTTAAGTTGGGGTACTACTACCACCCCAACCTCACTCTTAAGGCCGTTGTGACCTAATGTGTGTGGAAACCCTTCAAGAAAAACAAAGCATCAGATAAAACTGAATGAGGTCATTTGGCAGTGCTGGGCAAGCTCACAGTTGTTTAGCTATGGGCCATTAAGGATGATATGTAGTTATGATGGTATGGGATGAAGCATCCATTAGAAATGCTAGCAAATGACTCGTAATGTCACCAAAGTCAGGTGACTAGATTAAAATCCTGGCTGGTGATGGCAGAGTTAACAGGGAAGATGGTGTTACTTGAACCTTGAACACTTACTTGTCTTGTCACGCTCCAACACTTCAAGAAACTGAGAAGCAAGAAGCGTGCTTAGAAGCTGTTAGTCGTTCACTGGCAAGCACAGTAGCCCACAGTGAAGCAAATGGCACACTACGTAGACGTAATGATGACTGAGGCCTCCCCAGCCCACCACCAGCTGACCCCTAAAAATAGCATTGTTCCTCCCAGAGCATCACGGGCACCTCGAAGGTGAGCGGCAGGGGGGAAATTAGATGCTTCATGCGCCATGAAGAGCAAATGGAGATGGGTCAGTTGGTTACGATGATGAGAATGAGGTGTCAGTGGTTTGTCATGCTGCGTCTGTGGCAGTGCTGTTGAAGACCTTAGGAAGGGACCGTGTGGAACTGACACCAGAGACCCAATCCCATCTGGTGACATCCTGGCTCTTCTGGAACAACCATTTGTTATCTGGGATTGTTTATATCCATTTGGCTCATATATTTTTTAAAAGCATAGCTTTTACTAAGGTTGCATTTCTCTAAACCACTATCGACGTTTGAAAGGAATATATCCTCAAGTAGCTTATGTGAGGACCCAAAATGGTATGGTTGATATTTGGTTCCACAGAATTAGACAGCTGTTTTGACTCCATGCAAGCACAGCTGAAATTTGATCGCTAATTTGAGAACGCTGCCTTTCTCACTACTTCAGGGCACGGTGGTGACTTCAGGCAGGAAAAAGTGAAGCTGGTATTTAAAAGTCAGTAGATAAGATGTGATGACAGCACAAATTCAGGAAGGAGGAATAATCTCCCCAGGCATGTGGAGATAATTACTGACCCCTTCTTAGCGTGTTGTTTGAGATCATGGGCAGCTAAGGGGCAGTGTCCCAGGGACAGGACATATATCTCAGGACAGATAAAAAAGAGAAACGTAAAATGGCAAAACGGGGCACTATATAAGGTGAGAAAGGGTGCCCGTGGCATCTGGGTAGTCTTGAGCAAACCACAGCCACCAGGAGCCTCATGGTTCATCATCGTAAAAGGAGGACGTTAACAGCACGTCACCCTCGGAGTGCTGCTATGGAGATCAAATATGAAATATTTAAAGTCTGCGTGGTGCTTTCGCTAACACTCAGGATTACCAAAGCAGGAAGTGCACAGCTCTTGAGAAAGAGATCACCATGCTTGCTTCCACAGCTTGCAGGTCCAGAAAGCCAGGCCTGTTTCCCAGCAGTTTATTCATGTGTGGGGTAGGCCAACTTGCAGGCTCCCACCTCCCATATCTCTCATCTTACCGAGCAACTTGGAGACAGAACCACATCAGTCAGCAAAAGAGCATTGAAATTGGAGAGTAGGCAGAACACACAATTAAAGCTAATTTTATCTAAAATCATGTTTTATCTGGTCAAAAAAAAAAAAAAAAATCACAGCCAGGCAGTGGTGGCTCACGCCTTTCTTCCCAGTACTTGGGAGGCAGGGGGATTTCTGAATTTGAGACCAGCCTGGTCTACAGAGTGAATTCCAGGACAGCTAGGGCTACACAGAGATACCCTGTCTCGAAAAACAAACAAAACAGGATTCACAACAAAATTTGTTTTGTACTAGAGTTGAGGATCATCTAAGGCAAGTGTTAGTATATTCCATTGTTTAATCTGTATGGTTTGTTTCAAAATAGCAAACAAGTGACTTGGGGAGGTGGCCTTTATTTGCCTATGCATTTTATGGTTGTACTTTAAGATAGATCCTCACTATGCAGGCCAGGCTAGCTTTGAACTCTCCATCCCCCTACCTCAGCCTCCCCAGTGCTGAGATTACAAGCTTTCACCAGCATGCCCAGGCTCATGTTTCCTTTATGGTAGGAAAAATAGTGGGTGTTTTGTTTTTAGTTTTTGTGTTTTGGAAATCCAGGAGAGCCATGAAGGTAGTTTGCTATCTACTGTTATTACTGATCATTATTGGCTTTTAGTGGTTCTGTTTATAAACGCTGCTGAGAAATAAGCCCCTTTGTAAAATTAAGGAACACTGTCACTTCTTTTACAGATACTTGCAATCGGCAGGGTAGATAGTCCAAAATACTCACGTTTTCCTTGACCTGTGTGAAGTGAAACAAATGAGACACAACATATGAGCAACTCTGGGTATCTGTGTGACCATGAACCCAGGCTCTGGTAAGCAGCCGGCAGTCGGCCACAGAGAGGGGTGGTGCCGATTCTTCTAGCTCATCTTCGAGTCTACTATGCACTGTCCAAGGACATCGTGGGGCTAAGGTCACTATATGCTTTCATTCCCATCCTTACTAGCATATGTCTTTAAGCACATATTAATATTCTTTAAAAAGTACTTCTTTGTAGGGCTGTGGTGCTAGGGGTTGGACCTGGGGCCTCCTGTGTGCTAAAGTTAAGCTCACACTCCACTACTGAGCCACTAAAGGTACTTTGTATAGGTTGGAAATTTAAAAGGAAACAAAGGATTGATCTGTTGAAGAGTGCCAGGAACTCTCAAACAGTGCTGGGTCTGGGCAAACAAAGCCAGATTCTTTGGTAGCACCGAACGAATGGGTAGAACCTACTGAACCACCATTTCTGAGACCCAATTACACGGAAATACTCTTTATCCACAGAGAAAGTTTTATATGCAAATAAGGTCAGGAAGATATTTATGCAAGTAAAATATGGTTTAAAAAGAAACCCCAGGAGATAATTAAGAAAACTTGAATATCCTACAGCCATTTCAAATGGTTTTAGGAAGCATTTGGAATAAATACATAATAGTCATCACATTATGTTAAGCTAAAGCTTATCCTGCCCAAAGGCGGAACAATTACAGGTGTAACACAAATGCAACTGTATCCTTAAAAGCCTCCTTACTCTCCCATAAACCACAGATTGAGAAGCTGAACTCGGAAATGTGGAGGTGCATCCCTGAATGACAAGACTATGTGACTTTTTAAGTTACTATTTTCTAGTTTTCCTAAGTGAGTGTTTATTACTTTAATGTTTCATGTAATTGTTCTTTTTATTTCACATGTCTGGCATTTTATAGTGAAACATACATACAGTTGATTTCTTTCTTAAAAGAATCCTCTGAGTGCAAGTGTGGACTGCAAAGTACTGGAACAGTCTGGGCTAACATTCTTCCCGTGGTCATGATCTTTAATACAGGGCTGACAACCCTTCTCCGGGCCGTGAAATCAGTTTTCTAAGGACTTCAAAGATCAGAGTTCTAAGGACTTCAAAGTTTGAGAAAAGAACCCTCCTCCCACTACTAGAAAGAAAGTAAACACTTGAAAACGCTTTGCCTTTCTCTGACGTGTCCATCTGAAGCTATTATGAACCCTTAGTAAAGGGTTGCTGAAGCTGACACAGTAGTTAAAGAAATGGTTGCCTATGGAGAAAAAATCCCTGAGTTCTCCAAATCCTTTCTGCACACCTACCTGTAAGTTTGAACAGAGGCATTGTGGCTGGGATCCTTGATTCTAGGATAGCACAGCAGAGGAAGGAGAGAGACTGTGGGGATGGCGGACTGACTCTCTGAAATACCAGCACACTCATTTTATTATTTTGTTTTGCCCCCTGTAATCTGACCCTTCCCTGCTAAAAGGGGAGATGAGCTTCAGACCTATTTATAGCATTAGGCAATGACAGTGAACAACAGGTGAAGCCTCCAGTCTTTATCTTGGGATCTTAGAAAAGGTAAGGACAGTAGCTAGAAATCAACTTTCAACACTCTCTACGAAACATGCTGGCTCATCAAGTGTGCCTTTTCTTACTCGATGTGACCCTGCGTCTATTTTCCACTCCACTTACAGCACAGTGTCATGGGCTTCTGAAAAGGAGTGTCTTAACACCCAGGAGAGCTTTCTGTAGTTGGTGAACGTCCTAGTGCATTCATCAAGTCCTCAGCACACTCTTACCCAAATATACTCACACACGCCCACAATCACTCACAGTTATACACCCACATACTGTCTCTCTCTCTCACATACACACACTTATACACCCACACACACTCACAGTTATACACCCACATACTGTCTCTCTCTCTCACATACACACACTTATACACCCACACACACTCACATTTATACACTCACATACTGTCACATACAACACACTCTCACACTCTCTCACTCACACCCATACACAACTCTCTTACAGACCCACACTCTCACTAATACCACATACACTCAACACACACACACATTTTTACTAGTTGTGTGGCCTCATTGTTTGAAAGCTGTGACTGGCCTGGGTAGAAGCATATAGCAAGCAAGAAAGATAAATCTCCTACTTAAATTCTAACAGACAATATCCAATAAAACACTTTTAAAAATTAGGCATGATGGAGAATGCCTGCACTCAGGAAGTAGAAGCAGGAAGATCGTGAATTCATGGTCACCTTCAGCTATGTAGCAAGTTAAGACTAGCCTGGGGTACATGAAACCCCAGCTCAATACCAAACACAATTTCTAAAATAATACCAGGTTATAATGAATGCTATGAAGAAAACAAATCATGCTGATTTCTAACAGTGAAAGAGGATTTTGGGTTAATGTTGTAATGTAGGTCAGGAAGTTCTCTTCTTGTGCTTAATGAAAAAATGGGAGCTAGAGTTGGCTCCAAGGTTCAGAGCATTTATTGCTCTTGTAAAATTCCTGGGTTCAATTTCTAGCACTCATATGACAGCTCACAAGTGTCTGTAACTCCAGTCCTAGGGAACTGCATGTTCTCTTCTGGCCTCTAAGGCTAGTCACATACATGTAGAGTACAAACAAACATATAGGTGCAACAAAAATCTTGAAATTACACTTATTTATTTGTTTGTTTATTTATCTATGCTGTATGGAGATCGGGGTACAGGTTTTAGGAGTCAGTTCTCTCCTCCACTGTGAGTTCCGGGGATGGAAGTCGGGTTGTCAGGCTTCCAGCAGGTACCTTTCCTGCTGAGCCATGTCACTGGCTCCCACAATTGTTACTAGGATGGAGTTTAGATATTGTGCACATTTCCATGACTGCATCCATGAATACCATCATGCACTCTCAGAAGCTCACCTGCTCCTCTCTCAAAAACGACTGGGGCTGGAGAGAGATGGCTCGGCGGTTAAGAGTGCTTGCAGAGGACCTGGGCTTGGTTCCCAGCACTCACATCACATAACTTGCAACTCTAGCTCCAGATCTGACACTCTGTGCCTCCTTGGGTACACACTCAACATGAACGTGTATCTTTCTGTCTCTGCTCTGTCTCTCAAACCCAGAGCATCAATGCCTACTGTACAAGTGTTCTACCACTGAGCTGTAGCCCCAACAGGGTTTCTATTTGTAACCCTGGCTGTCCTGGAACTCATTCTGTAAATTAGGGTGGCTTGAACTCAGGGATCTGCCTGCTTTTGCTTCCTGAGTGCTAGGATTAAAGGCATGAACCACCACTGCCTGGTGACAAGTTCTCATGATGAAGTCCAGTATAGCCTCTAACTCTCCATCCTCCTTCCTCAGTCTTCAGAGCTATGTGCTGCCCTGTCTAGTTCCACTGTCTTTCAGAATGGAATGACAATAACAAGAGCTTGCTCTCCATACCTTCATATTCTGCCCCTAGAGACTGAAAACAGCTTAAGACACTGTTTGGAGGTCAGGCTTGTTGGTACACTCTTGTTATCCAGTGCCACAAATTTAAGGCTAACCTGGGCTATAATATGAATGCTAGGGCTATGAAATGAGATCCTACTTGGGGTGGGGGGAGAGGAAGAAAGAGAGGGAGAGGGAGAAGGAGGGAGAAAACAAAACTATTGTGTTCTAGTGGCTTGAGCCTGTAATCTAAACTACTCAAGATTGAGGCAGGATAGCCATAAACTCAATGCCTGCCTGGACTTTAGAACTAGTCTGAGGGACTTCTGGTAATTTGGTCAGATGCTCAGATAAGATTACACATACAAGAGATATATTGGGGACAGTGCATGGAACAGATAAAAAGGAAGAGAGCCCGAGTAGATGGGAGGACCTTCAGATGGAAGGGCTGAGGAGGTTGGAGAAGCCCCTTTCCATGAATTTATGGGTATCAAGTAACTCATGCAACCACACTGGGGTTTTGACGACCTTGAGTATTGCTTGTCCTGAGAGGTGAACATACACAAGAGCTACAGAGCTGAACCCTAGCAACCTAGTTTCTTCAGGTAGGCGTCATGTCAATTTAAAATATCCTTATCCTGAGTAGTTCTACTTACAAGTATTTTGTCACTTAAATTTGGTTTTCTCCTCCTGCCCCTACTTCTCCAGTGCTAGGGTTGTAAATGTGTACCACCTCACCTGGCCCAACAGTCTTATTCATAAGGATATGACAAATAATTTTGAATAATTCCCCAAAGCAAACCTTGACTTATATATTGGTCTCCATCTATCTATGAAGGATATGTCCTGAGTCTCCCCGCCCCCATCATACAGTTGCAAGGAACAACACACAAACTTTAATCTGTTTGTATACTGTTTCTTCCCAGACAGATATCCATGCGCATGTATGATAAAATTCAATCTAGAAAGTGGGCACAGTAAGATCTTGACAGCTCCCACAATGAACCCAGTAACATGACTACAGTGCTCTCCCATGTTGAGCCTTTAGGTACACTGTGCTACTGATACAGTTGATGAGCCAAAGGACCCCAAAACAAGTAATGAACAGTGTAGCTATGTGGTTGGCACAAGGGAAGGGTGGGGTGACACAGGACCCTACCAAACTTCATTACGCTACTCAGAAAGGAATGCTTCCTTCAATGTAATGGGCCCTGAGTAACAAAAAACCACAAGAGGAGAAGCCTCAGAGAGGCTGAGCAAGGAGGCCACTTACTATATTGAGAACAAACAAGGAGCCTGAGTCTCCCCAGCACTGCCCAAAGAGAAAATCAATATATGAAATATAATTTCCTATAATGGACCTTGGTGGTTTGAAGCGGCCCCCATAGACTCATGTGTTTGAACGCTTGGCCCACAGAGGTGTGGCCCTGTTGGAGGAAGTGTATCACTGTGGGTACGGGCTTTGAGGTCTCCAATGCTCAAGTTAGGTCTAGTGTGGCACACCGTCGTTTTCTGCTACCTTCAGATCAAGATGTAAAACTCTCAGCTCCTTCTCTAGCACCATGTCTGCCTGCGTGCTGCCATGTTTCCCACCGTGACAATAACTGAGTAAACCTCTGAAACTGTAAGCCAGCCCTAACTAAATGTATTCTTTATCAGAGTTGCTATGGTCATGGTGTCTCTTTACAGCAATAGAAACTCTAAGACAACTGGGCGGTGGTGGTGCACGCCTTTAATCCCAGCACTTGGGAGGCAGAGGCAGGCGGATTTCTGAGTTTGGGGCCAGCCTGGTCTACAGAGTGAGTTCCAGGACAGCCAGGGCTACACAGAGAAACCCTGTCTTGAAAAAAAAAGAAAGAAAGAAAGAAAAAAAAAAAACCCCAAAACCCTAAGACAGTGGGGAAAACACAGTTAAGCAAAGAACTTCCAGTTTTTTTATTTTTTAAAATTATTTAACAAGGAACAGTCAATCAAGTCTTTAAAAATTAGAATGGATTAATTTACAATAAAACAGTCAACTTAAAATATCAGCCCCTTCCTGAGGGCCACAGAGGCCAATCGTTCTTTAAACAGCAGGATTGCACAGATGACCTTCTGACCTATATTTGACGGCACGGAAATACAAAAGCCAAACAACTTCCATCCACCTTCCCTTCTCTCCAGAGTTTAAACACTTGTTTAGAGCAATACTCAGATTTTTAAAAACCAGTTGTATTTTTAAAAATATCTACAACTAATTTCATGAGAACACTCTAAAAACACAAATACCTTAAAATAATTTTGTGGCACTTCAGACAGCTTAAAGAAATAGCAAAATAAAAACTAATGTTCAAGAATTATCACCGCTCTCCTTTAAACAGAAACCATCCAGGCAAAATGTTTTCCATTATTAACTCTGCTTCTCATAATGAGCAGAGCTAATTCTACCGGGGGGTGGGGGTGGGGGTGGGGTGACGCACCTTCTGATCCTTGGTCGTAGCTGCCAGCTTGAGAGTTTGTGACTAAACACAAAGGAAGAGAAAACTAAACTCACACATTCTGTAATGGGGAAAACAAACATTTGTCTTTAGAGGGTTTTTGTTTATCTTCATGTTCAAGTCATGACAAAGTTCACAGCAGTTTACAGGCTGACTCTACAGGTGGCCGGCTAAAACAAACCCACCTCCACTGTACACACACTAGATCCTACGGAACTAGTAAACAAGTACTGAGTTACCAACTCACACACTCTAAGTTCTGGAACAAACAGCATTTAACAGGTTTACAAAGATTCAGTCTCAGAGCTCTTAAACACAACACTTCATTTTCATACTCTCCAATGTGTGAACAAAGCTTCAACCAACCGCCTTATGGGAACATGTTAATCTGTGACAGCGGGCCAGGCACCTAATTCAGGAAGAGAGGCTTCGTGACTTTGAGGTAAACCAGATCTTCACTAATTACTCTCTCTAAAAACACTTTGATACCACACCAACTGGACTTACTTGGCTTTTAAGTTTGTCACTGTTGTGCCAAAACTCACACCCTGTGGGAATTATATGCTACTAAGGGCATCCGAAGCCTGAATTGGCTCCATTTGTTTCTGTGTTTAGAACATACTGGAGATCACCTATAGATATACATACATACACATATATGTACACACACACACACACACACACACACACACACACACGACATGGTCAGAAGGGCCAAGGGGCATAACTTTCTCCTTAATTGGAGTTTAATAAGCTTTTTTTAGAGATCCACCACCAGTCATACAGACACATTAAAACAGAACAAGACCAAGTGTTGGCCTCAGCAGCTTCAGGAAGATGATTGAGCCATGTTGTAAAAGGCAGCAGTTTGCTTAGGAATACAAGCCCCATGTGCATGATCCCAGCATTAGCACTGAGGAGCACAGCATGTTTCTTCCCTCTTCAGATTAGTTTCAAGGTGATGGGGAATTTGCTTAATGAGAATTCATTAGAAACTAGATCTGCCAGGTGTGTGGTGAACTGTGCCTGTAATCCTAGCACTTGGGAGACTGATCCAGGAAGAGCTGTGAGTTTGAGGCCAGCCAGGACTACACAGCAAGATCATGTTATAAACAAAAGAATCCCAAGGACCTCAGATTTTTAGGTATTACAAAATCAGAAGAGAAAATGGCCATTTTGGAATTAGGTTTGCTTTTTTCAATCAAGGTATCCAATTTATGTTTTCATTAGAATTAATGAGCTGAGTTATAGCTTAAGTATTACATGACAAACAAAACCCACCAATGGATTATGACGGCATTACCACAAATATCAAGCCTCTACATGACAACAATTAATGGCATTTTACATTCTTTTCTCAAGTAGCAAAGGATACCTCTTTATTTGAACAAACACATCAGCTGTTGTTAGCTGGCAGCCTAACTTATAGACATGTTTTAAATATTTTTAAAAAGGTATACTGATTAAAGAACATTAATCTAATGGGGGGAGAGTTGGAGGTATGAACTCTGGCTTCAGTTTCCATGTGGCTAAAAATAAAGGTCTGAAAATGTAAAGATATCTAGGCTTACCCCAAAGCTCACCAGGTATTTCCATTCCCGGTACAGAGCCACCTAAGTTTTATCCTTATAGCGCTAACAGCAGGCATCAGGCAAAAGTCTATAAGCAGGAATAACAGGTAGGGAGCAAATATGGATAACTATTTCCTATGTGATGCTAACTGGCTTGTTCAAGTTTTGAAACTCTGACCTGGTCCATTAGCACCATGGTTTATTCAACTGAGATAATTATTCAAGCCCCTATAGGATGCTCGAACTGTTCTAGGCTGAGAGAAGAGGGATGCTGAGAAGGGAACTGAGGGCCAATCTCTCCCCATATATATTCCATAAAGAAGCTATGCAGCAAAGATATAACCTGCCTACTAATAACTATATTTAAGGTTTGAAGAATCATTAATCACAGCCAAAAAGTAATAACATGCCAATTTTTACAGTAACTGACTAACTATAAATGGAGGGCTTCCTGGTATGAACCAATTTATTATAATGGAAGCTTGTTGATTATTAGATTATCAGTAAGCTAGAAGAAATTACAAATATTTATAGGTGGTAATCTACCAAAAAAAAAAAAAAAAGATTAGCTAGAATTAAATGAAATTACTCGTAATTGTTTCAGTTCCATCTTTCTCCTGGGAGAACCCCAAACAGGGAACAAGTACATAGACAAAGCATCTGCCATCAGATAGACACACCTTCCCCTCAAAGGTGGATGGCTCATAGTCACTTCCCTATACAATGGTTCTTGAAACATCTTTTCCAATGACAAACTAATGGAAGCCTACAGAGCACTTTTAGGAAAAAGGCACTTTGTTGTGAATGTTGAATTTAATTGCATGCAGTTGAGAGTATTCATGTTTGCGTTTATGAATACAGAGCAGATGCCAGTTTATAGAATATAGCTGATCACATTACAAATTAATCAATCAGCAACATTAATTATATTCTTGGGAAGAGAATAATTTATGACATTTTTCCCCAAACTAACAAGGCCAAGTTCAACAGTTGGGGGCAGGAGGGAAATCACTAGCAGTTGTTACCTTAGAGCTTAAAAAACTATTGTCAACAGAATTGCATGTCTATAGTTTGGTTCTCTGCATCAATGTAAACTGCTTTTCAGAGGACAAAGCCAGCTGGCAGGTGTGTTTGTTTCTAGGGGAAACTCAGGGCAGAGAACTACTGGGGAGAAACAGGTCCATTTCTCTGGTCAGACAGCCAAGTGAGGAGGTAGTTATTCTGAAGAGGTCTCAGGTTAGATGGCTGTGCTCAGTAACTGAGTGGGGGAAGCAGAAAGCAGGAGCTTCTCTGAGATGCAGGGAGCAGCAGGAACACGTCTCCTCCAGGGATGTCAGAACCAGGGCATCAGTGCAGCTGAAACAGAGACAGGACATAAGAGAAACAAGGGCAAGAAACTCAGTATCAATCAGGACATTTCAAACTTATCCTACCTTGAAAGTGGCTCTTTTTTGATGACAGAACTTTAAAAGGGTCTAGAAGAAAAAAAACCACAGTTGTCATTTGGTTTCTATATTGTCAATCCTTAGTATGGTGTCTTCAATGTGTCCACTCCACAATCTTGGCACATATAGGTCTCAAATTCCTATACTAAAAATAAGAAGCTGTCTGTAGAATAAGTGCTGAAAGAATTAATTAGATCTTAGCACTCCCTGAAAGGGTGCCATGAGGGAAATTTTTATTTTTTTTTAAAGATTTATTTACTTTATATATGTGAGTACACTGTCACTCTCTTCATACACACCAGAAGAGGGGATCGGATCTCATTACAGATGGTTGTGAGCCACCAAGTGGCTGCGGGGAATTGAACTCAGAACTTATGGAAGAGCAGTCAAGTGCTCTTAACCTCTGATCCATCTCTCTAGCCCCAAATTATTTTAAACATCTGCTTGAGCGCGCGCGCGCGCGCGTGCGTGCGTGCGTGCGTGCGTGCGTGCGTGCGTGTGTGTGTGTGTGTGTGTGTGTGTGTGAGACATGTAGGTGCCCGTGGAGGTCATAAAAGGAACAGTGGATCCCTTGGAGCTGGAGTCACCTAGCATGGATGCTGGCATATGAAATCACATCCTCTAGAAGAGCAGTAAGTACTCCTAGTTGCTGAGCTATGTCTCCAGCTCCCAGGGAAGTTATTTTCTAGTTGCAAATATATGAAAGCTCTCATTTAAGTTGCAAAAGTCAGTAGTGCTCACACTATTCTGAACTGCAAATGCCTAGTAGGAGCTACAGTTTTGATGCAAGAACACACACTCACCTTCCTACATCACTACACAGGGCAGCCCCATACAACCTTGAGTGCCATCATCACTGCTGTTAAGTCTTCTCATTCGGTACTGGCGTATCTCCCTTACCAGTGTGTAAAAGGCATCCTCCACACCCTAGCAAGAGAAAAAGGGTAAAGGAAAAAACAAAACAAACAACAGACACAGTCCATTGTAATCTCTCATTTCCACCACTCTGTGTGGATTTGATACTAATCTATAGCTGATAAATTGGGGTGACTTAGGAAGAAGACACCAAATCCAGCATCCCTAGGGGATCACACTGATAACTGGCATTTTTTTTAACAAAACAAACAACAACACAAAGATAGTCCAGCAAAGAGGAAAGGGCAAGGTGGGTGCACAGTACAGAACTACCAGCTGTGAGGATTCCCTCCAGTAAAGTGAATTCCTCAATAGTGGCAAGTGCTGACGGAAAAAAGGATTCATGCTTACAAGTATGTTTAATCTTGGAAGAATTGAGCCTGTTAAGGCAGAAATAGAAATCCTACAGTACAGCAGTGTTGTTTTTTTTTTTGAGGGGGGGTTGAGGGAAGAGGAGAAAAGATTAACAAGAAACAAAGACCAACTACACAGAAACCACTAACCAAACCCATTATAACTAACATAGAGCACATGTCTACCACACTTGAGCAGTCAAACACCTCTGCTTTAAGCAGACATCACACTTGGTTGAACCTCTACCATACCTGTCGGGTCTTGGCTGAGGTTTCAATGAATGGAATTCCGTAACTCTTGGCCAGCTCATGGGCCTGCTTTGTGTCAACTGTCCTTGTTGGCAAGTCACACTTGTTCCCTACCAGCACCATGGGTACATCATCAGAGTCTTTCACACGCTTTATCTGCTCCCTAGAACAAACAACAGCAAGCTTTCTGGAGGAGTAAACTGGTAGGGTAAGAGGAAGTGGTAAATTCATAAAGTCCTTTCAGCTGTTATTACTCAGCTTACACATTCGGAACACTCATACAACTATAGACCTGTAAGTCAAGAATGTCAGTTTAGACTTGGTGTAGAACCTGTATGAGGCTGTGTATACCACTTCACTTCCTAGAAATAGCTAGCTCTAATACACCGACACATGTCCTATATTTTCCAAGGAGCTTGGCTCTGGGTTTAATTGGAAACTACAAATGGTACTTTACATTAAGCTTAAAAGTACAGAAAGTAGAGCATATGGATTCTAAACAACTTAAAAACATTTTAACTAATATCTTATTTGTGTGTGTGTGTGCATGTGCCATGGCTTGCATGTGAAAATCGGAGGAAAGCCCTCAGGGGAAATTGGTTCTCTCCTTCTATCATATGGGTCCTGGGGAATCAAACTCAGGTTGTCAGGCTTAGTAGCAAGAATCTTTACCCACTGAATCATCTTGCTAGCCCCTAGATAACTTTTTAAAGCTCCCTTTGCAACATCAACATTTAATGGAAGATACTTAATTTATTTTCTAAGATGGGTGGTGTTTTAATACTTTCCTCAAACAAAATTATAGCTGGAAGCTCATGATATGCAACATTAAGAAAATTCAAGAATTGTTCTTAATACATGTGTATGTATGCAGGCATGTGCATAGATCCAGAACTATCAAAAGCAGTTTTTTAATAAAATGATAGGGTCTCTCTATGTAGCACTGGCTGTCCTTGAGTTCACAGAGATTCGCCTCTCTCTGCCTCTTGAGTGCTGGGATTAAAGATGCATGCCACCACCCCCAGCAAAGATCCGTTTTCTTTTCAGTTCACATACAATACATCACCCAGTACAGCTACAAGTCACTGCTCCAGGTTCTTCCTGTGGTAATAGAAAATGGTACTTGGTACTCCTTAGTCTGCCACTTGAGTACTTTGGTGCTTCTGTGGCCAAGGAACTAGTTTTTCAGTTTTATGTCAAATAACCACATCTGGTCATGGCTGTAATACTGCACAGTACTAGTTTAGACTCTACCCTTGGATTTCAGTCACTTATCCCAACTGCATCCTACTAGCTAGCTACAGAACTACTTTGGTATAATGTCAAGAACTCTTTGCCACCCTTTCCCAACCATCTCCCCCCGCCAAAAAACCAAACCCCCAAACCAAACAACAAAACCCAAAAAAAACTAGGATCTTACTACATATAGCTCAGTATCTAGACAATGTTAACCTTGAACTCTCAACCCTCGTCCCTTGGCTTCCCAGGTACCAACATGCCCAGTGGTGGCTGCTTATGTTAAGGGGCATTGTAAACTGGCCTAAGCACCCAGAGCATGCTGATGTTCAGTCGTTATTGTTCCTTACGTGTGTAAACCCTCTGTGAGGATCAGACTCAACTTCTCATTATCAGTGAACTTCTGAACAAGTGATTTATTTCAGCATACACAAACTGATCAAACAGTTATCATTTCTACAGGGTGCCTGATGAAGGTCACTGGGGTTTCATGTCGATATAGAATAAGCTTGCAGATAATTTAGTTTCCTTTTCATCAATTTTTAAAAATAAACTTTTTTTTTTTTTTTTTTTTTTTTTTTTTTTTTTTTTTTTGCTAGACACACACATGCCCTGGTGCAGATGTGGAGGTTTAGGTTTAGAGGCAAGCCTTACCAATGGAGCCATTTCACTGCCCACTGCACATCCTCACAGGATGCTTTAAATAAGTGCTGGCTCAGAGAGAACATTTTCCCTTGGGATATAAGGGAAAACTGGTTTTAAGGTTTCATTACCTCTACAAAGAACACCAAACTATAAGGAAATATAGGAAAATAAGCCAGGACTCATAGTGTAGGCAGACTTACAAAGCATATATTATGGGTCAAACACTGTTCTGAATATATATGAATTTGTTCACTCTTGGCAACTTTATGAGGGGGGTATTCTTTTTAAAAAATATTTAGTTTTATTTCTGGGTATGAGTGTTTTTTCTCTATGTAGGTCTCAAGGTGCTCAAGGAGGCCAGGAGGGTCCCAGATGGCCTAGAACTGGAGTTATAGATGGTCTGGGGCCCTATTTGGGTACTAACAACTGAACCTAAGTCACCTGAAAGAGTAGACAGTGCTCTTAATCCCAGAGCCATCTCTCTAGCCTCGAGGGAGGTATTTTTATAATAAATTCAGAAACAAAGAGACACACAGATTTAGTATTTTGTCCTAAAAGTTACTTAACTAATTAATAACAGAGCCAAGTTTCAACTTTGACTGTGCCTAAAGATAGAATGGTGCCCTAAGAGAGAGACCCAGTGATTTCGGGGTCTACCTCTGCCACTATGGATGGAAAAATATGGATGGGCAGTGGTGGTACATGCCTTTAATTCCAGAACTGGGGAGGTAGAGGCAGAGGCAGGTGGAGCTCTGTGAGTTCAAGGCCAGCCTGATCAAAGAGTGAGTTCCAGGCCACACAGAGAAACCCTGTCTTTTAAAACTAAACCAACCCCCAACCCCCACCAAAAAATTCACAACTCTGAAAATCCAACAAATCACCTCTGAACTCTATTACTGGCTGGGTGTGTTGGCATATACCTATAAAGGAAGCACTTGGGAGGCTGAGGCAGGAGAATTCTAAATCCAAGATCAGTCTGGGATACATAGCAACATCCTGTCTCAAAAATGTAAAATGAGGGGCTGGAGAGATGGCTCAGTGGTTAAGAGACTGCTCTTCTGAAGGTCCTGAGTTCAAATCCCAGCAACCACATGGTGGCTCACAACCATCCGTAATGAGATCTGATACCCACTTCTGGGGTGCCTGAAGACAGCTACAGTGTACTTACATAAAATAAATAAACCTTTTTAAAAAAATGTAAAATGAGTAAGAATGTCATACTAAAATCCTTAGGGCCCATGTAGCATTGAAACTTTCCAGTTCTCTGAGAAAAGCCACCTTGGTATTCTCTGGCTTCACTATCATCCTGTTACTCTGTAGCATGCTTCATTTCCACGAGTAGTACAGTAACAGTATACCACACACTCAGTGAATATCAGATTCTTTTTTTTTTGTTTTTGTTTGTTTTTTGAGACAGGGTTTCTCTGTGTAGCCCTGGCTGTCCTGGAACTCACTCTGTAGACTAGGCTGTCCTCAAACTCAGAAATCTGCCTGCCTCTGCCTCCTAAGAGCTGGGATTAAAGGCTTGCACCACCACCGCCCTATAGATTCTTCTTTCTTTTTAATACTAGAGATTTAAAGATGGTTCCTGTGTGGGCAAAGGTGCCTGCTGCTAAGCCAAGATGCCCAGGCTCTAAGGAGGGAGCTTTTATTGGCTGTCCCCTGACTCCCATAACACACGTGCTGTTGCACTTGTCCTGGCTTCCACAAAAAAGCAGTATAACCAAAAGGTTGAAAAGTTGTATGTTTCCTAAGTCCATATTCTTTAGTGTAGCTTCAGAGCACATACAAAGTGTTTGTTTCAGAGAATGTCCCCAGTACCTGTAGAGGTTAATATCTGCAAACGACTTGCTATTATTGATGGCAAATACACAGAGGAACCCTTCGCCTGTCCTCATGTATTGGTCTCTCATGGCACTGTACTCCTCTTGTCCAGCTGTATCCAGTATGTCCAGCAGACAGGTCTCACCGTCAATCACCACTTGTTTTCGGTAAGAATCCTGGGAATATGAAAGTGTGAGGAGGTGGTGGTGGTGGGGACAAGGACAGGCTCAATCTTTATTTAAAACCAGAGAGATGTAATCATCCAGGACAGATAAGCCTGCCTATGTGACTTACCCTCGGTCTGTTGACAGGCAGCATAACAGCAAACACACACATGCGAGCGCCCGTACACACCCACGCAGGGACACACACACGCGCGTACACACGCACACAGACACACACACACACACACACTATCACACGCATGCACGCACACATGACATAAGGGCAGGTGTGGATTAATATCTGTGAGTTCAAGTCTTGGGCCAGCCAGGGTAGCATATATGAGACCCTGTTTCAAAAGAACAAAACCCCGAACAAGCCTAAGTTACAAGGTTAAGACAAAAAAATAAATAAATAAACAAAACCAGTAATAAAAATAACAAAACCAGAAACATCTACTATGGATTTATGGCCATAATCTTACTTTTATTATACGATATTCCAAACTTAGAAGACCTTATCTGTGGTACTGGAAATGTGCTTATATTTTGTTCCATGAATAGACTAAAATGTAACCTGTGTAGACATCCAAATTGATCTAACATTCCTGCGTCGAACAGGTTTACACATGAAAAAAGAAAATTGGTATTTTGTAAACAGGGCCTCAATACGTAATTCAGACAAGCCTTCAAATTGGGACCTCCTCGATCAGCCTCTAGGACACTTACAAACTGGACTTACTCAGACTTACGCATACCTACGCTGCTAATCCCAGAAAGGTGATGGACATTTAACATGATACAGAAATGAGGCTTGTGAGGATTTAGGTGGCTTTCTTCACTATTCCATAACTTAACTGCAGAGAAACGAGTCCCTAGACACCATGACTCAAAATCTCAACTTGTTTCTACCAATCAATCTGGACTAGATCAAATGAAAATTGTATATATCCAGAGCTCTGAGTTCTCTATTCCCACTCTATGATTTGTTTGTTTTGTTTTGTTTTTTTTGGAATGCCTTCTTGCTTTCTCTTCTCTTTACTTTCAAAGAGCAGTTATGGATAAGAGAAGGCTAAAAGTGAGGATAAGGAACAGGCAGTATATTGGGCCTCACCTCTATGGTGGGATCATATTCATCCACAAAGTGGTTCTGGATTAGCTGGATTGTCAAAGCACTTTTCCCAACACCACCTGCTCCAACCACCACCAGTTTGTACTCAGTCATTTCACACCAGCAAAAACCTGTGGGAAAGCAGCAATTACGATTACCCTTGCAAACCAAACCTTTATAGTACTTCAAGGGCTTCTGTAAGTTTACTATACTCTTATGTTTCTAAGGCACCCGTTCCATACACGTGGCTTTCCACTAAGTTATCAAAGTGATTCAGAAACATAACATTACTTGCAGGTGAGTGCGGGCCACAGATTCTTGGATTTAAGACCCGCGTCTATTTTTCAATCGACTCGGCCCCGCCCTCAGTTTACGGGAAGGGAACCCCCTCTTCCTATTCCTGCTAACCCAAGTTCTGGGGTTCGCCTGGCACGACTTCCCGAAACTCCTCTTTCCGGCTCCGAAAATCACTCCACGGACGGCCAGAGCCAGCCAGAGTCCCCCACCCAGGCCTTTGTTTCCAGCTCGCCGAGTCTCCGTGTCTCCCTGCCTCGCCAGGCGTTCACGCGCTGAGAAGTCCGACGCCAGGCAGGCGGGAGCCTTACCTCAAAACTCCGCAGACCCCACCTCGGCAGGCTTTTGGACTTCAACCTGAGCTGTTGGAGACCCCGAAACCGCCATGAACAGCCCCCACCGGGAGCGGCACTTCCGGCCCCGCCCGCTACGTAATCACCAGGCGCCCAAGACGCCCAAGTCCCCGCCCCAGCCACGTGGGCCAACGATTTAAGAGTCTGCAGCAGGCCGCACCCAGTCCAGTCCCGCCCCGCCCCGCCCCGCCCCGCCCGCATTTCAATAATGAAAGCGCTAGGTGCTAGTGTCTCAAAAATCAGTAAAACTTTATTCGCTTCCATTCTTTCGCCATTAACATAAAACCGGAGAAAGCAAAAATGTTTTGTGTTTACAAAGATAAACGGCCTCTTAACCCAGAGTTCAAAACCTCAAATGACAACGGGGAAGATGAAAGCGCCCTCCCCGACATCCCCTGAGCTGACCCTTGTCATCTTTTGACAAAAAGCCTTCACTCCACTTGCCAGGGACCCTGTTTGGGGCCAATTCAAGATGAAGGCCGAGAAATCAGGCCAATCTGTTCCCGTGATACAAAGTTGAACAGAAGCTACACCAAGGATCAAGTGCCTGTACTGAACAGGGCACTGGAACCAGGGGGCTACTTATTAAAAAAAACAGGATTCATTTCAGGCACAACTTTTTTATTATTATTTTTTTTTGTTCATTTTGTTTTTTAAATCAGTAAAAGAAACTGGGTCCTAGAAGCTGCAGTGATCTAAGCAGCAGCAATTTTGTGCATTCGTCTTTTGTTTAAATATGTTTAAATTATCACACTGCTGGCACACTTCATTTGCATGAAATTCTGCACCACACATACTAATTGTAGTAAAGTTATTTATCCCCCATCCCAGGAAGAAAAAAAAAAAAACCTACTCTGGAAGATAATTTTCACTGAAATGTAATCAAACTTCGTTAAGTGGATTGTGACAAGATTATAAATGATATGAAAATAACATTTTAACATTTGGCCATCAACTTAAGAAAATCGTTTGCTATATAAATTTTTGCAATTTTTAAAGGTAATATATTCTACCTTCATATGGTCCTCAGAATTAAAGCATAATGAACAGGGAAAAAAAAAGGAAAAGAATGCAGCTGAGTGTTAAGTCATGAAGGTAGAGTATATACTGACTAGAGTGCAGAATTTCATAGGGCCAACAAAGTAACAGTCTGTATTTTCACTTACACAGGCCAAGTGGAATTTGCAATTACCAGTTGCGTTAAATGCACCAAATAAAGCTCCTAAATTGACACTATAAGGCGCCACCTTAAGTTTTCCAGGCTGCAACTGTGCATAATTTTAAAATGGTTTCTTAAATTTATTTATTTTTTCTTTAAACATAACACGAGGAAGGTGTTAAAACTGGTGTAATAGCTCAATAGAATAAGTATTCCAGATTTTGGGAGGGATGAAGAGGAAGATATTCAGAACCCTTCACCAGAATCCCCCCAACTTGACCATAGTGGATTAATGATGTGCTTTGTGGACGTGGTTAGTCAATGACACCAGCTTGACGGATCTTTCTTTCTGCACCAAATCCCTGTGAAGAAATATAACAGTTAATGATTTGAGTGTACTAACAATCAACATACAATTCTAAAATAAACTATGAAAATATTTTTATTTATTATATCCAACTACCAATTCTCTCCTAAGAGCAAGAAACTTATTCAATAGAATATACCAAGATATGCACTTTTTGGTGTAATAGTACACACACCAGTTATCCTACCACGGGCAAAGGTATAGTGGGGAGTTCAAGGCTACTCTGATCTACATATGAGACCCTATCTCAAAAAGTTAAGAAAAAGTGCTTCTTACAGAGTCATGTGTCAGGGATCCCAAACTAGTGATAAGCAACACTTGCTCACTAGGCTCTTTAAGCTGCAGTAAGATTATTAGTTGACCTCCCTCACACCCTAATGAAATCATACCATTGAGTTATCTGGTCCCCTTGGCTGACGAAGAACCATTAGACGTGGAGCACTGGCATCATCCAGGGTGATGTTCTTTAAGCGATTGACCAACCGGTCGGGTCGAGGAGCTGCAACAGCTTTGGGGCCTTCACTGTAAGAGTGAAAGTGATAAGAACCAACAATTGCTGGGAAGAAGGCAAGCAGTTGTAGGTTCCCTACCCAAATGACTCACTTTTAATGAGGGGGACACTTGCCTCATCCTAGCTAGCAAGACAAGACAGACAAGTTTATATATACTTCCCAGCTCAGAGCTTCAAATGCATAGGAGTTGTAAAGAATCCTAGACTCGTCAACAGAGAGACTAGAGACTAATTCCAGATGAACAAAACAAGGTAACAGATGTTAAAAAAAAAAAAAAACTTTGAAAAAAAGCTAAATATGAAGAAATAGATCTAGATTCCTATCTTTTGAGGGAAGGAACAATGTTGAGATTAAAAACCTAACAGCATAAGTCAGAATGACTAAAGTATAAAAATTAGACATTTAAGCAGCACAAAGTCTAGAAGTGAATTGACAGAAAGAGCCAATAGGCTAAATTCTTAAGAATAAGGATCATATAACTATTTAATATTTAAGATACAGCACACACAGTACTAACACATCACACTATCCAAGTGTTTCTCAGGTCGGGGTTATGAGACTCAAAGTCAGACAATAAATGCTAGAGGTAGAAAAATAGATATGGTGACACATGGCAGCAAGCTCAAGGTAAGTCATGGATATAAAACAGACCTGTCTCAAACAAAGCAACAGAAAAAGACAAAATTAGAATAGAGATAGAAGTGCAAAATAGTTCCTAATAAACCCAACCAGAAGAGAGTGGCAAAGAAAGCACAGAATACATGAATGAGGGGATGAAATCAGAGCAGTACCAACCATAATAAATATAAACTCACCAGACTCGCCAAACATTACAGGCACTGCATTTCCCAGTGCGCTGATTAAGGATCACTGAGAATTCCACCTCATCTCCTGCCTGTAGCTCAATGCCATCCTGAACTTCTTTCACATGGAAAAAGAGCTTCTTGCTATCTCCTACTTCATAGTTAATAAAGCCAAACTGGAAAAAGAAAACACACAAACAAAATTTAATGGAGAAGACATACCATAGAAAGAGCACTTCATTTTGAAAGATAATGCTAACTCTAACTAGAAAGGACTTATAAAACATGGTATTACTAATGATGAGCAAAATTCAGTTGCTGTATGATAGAATTCATCAGGAAAGTCACACCTCTGAAACAATTACCATTCACTCTATTCTAAGCATGACTAAGACACAATCCCCACCAAGTGACAGTAATTATTAATAATCACACTTATTTCCTCCTTGCCATTGTTGTCACTCTATCCCTTGTCTTTGTCCCAAAGCAATAAAATCTAAAAAACTTTTGAGTCAGGCATGAAAGTTTAAATCCCAGTACTCAAGAGGGTGAGTTGCAGGTCAGCCAAAACAGAGAAACCATGTCTTAAAAATAAACATGTAAGTAAATATTGGCTGAAGACTTTCCAACTATCAGGACAGAATGCATATCCAAAGACATACCACTTAATTACCTGATCTTTCACACACTCCACAGTAGCCCTACGAAGGGGTGTGATGTTGTAGGCCATAGTTTGTGCATTTTGGCCAAGTACACACAACTGGAACTTGACACTCTCCCCTTTCTGTAGGCAATCCCCTTTGTTGGCCATCCCAACTATGCCAAAAGGATACACTTCACCTTTCATATCCCCTGTAAGTAAAATGGTACAAAATCTAAATATATATACTAAAAATACATTTTGTTACCTTATTATTTTCTTTAAACTTAAAAGTTTCCCCTTATAGATGAACATGGAAACAAGCAACAAAACAAAGACAAACCCTAACACTAACTTCTAAAACGCATTATGAACCAACTAGTCAAAAACAAAACAAAGAAAAAAACCCCAGGTGGCAATCTAGCAAGACACAGGCAAACAGATACAGATAATAAAAGGGTTCTTTGTTATGTATGATTCAGGCTCCTTTATAGTTCAGGGCTATAAAACAGGCTCTCTTCCCATCTGTTCTACCCCACTCTTCACTGTAACAGTAAAGTGATCCAGAGACCAATGCAAGAGATAGGTAGTAAGTAATGCTCATTGATTCAGTATTCAAACAAAGCCAATGAATTAACAAGCTTCAGAGGTGAAATGCTTATAGTAAACTACCTCATAATCAGAAATTAACTTTTTTTTTCTTTTTAAATTTTCAGGGCCTAAAACATGCAGGACGACCCAAATGTCTGAAGTAATCCCAGCAGACTAACTTGTTAAGCAGTATAGTCATTATTTATTATACATTTCTATCATTCATAAATTTCATAGACTCCTATGAGGCTAAAGATACTACTATCTTTTTAAAGATGAAGAAACTGAACTAATATAATTTGTCTAAGGTTATACCGCCAGTAAGAGGTGTCCAGACCCACTGAATTGTAATTCTGTTCCCAAATAAAAAGATGTGCATGCAACTAGGCAGGAAAATGAGATGCGTGTAATACAACAATGGTTTTCCTTACTTTGGACTAACCCTGCAGCAGTGTTGAAGAAGAGTAAGTGGATGGGGCGGGTGGGTGGGCAGGCAGTGGCTTCCAAAAGGAATGTTAAAGTACTATTTCAAAAATAGAAGGACAGCCAGGTGGTGGTGGCACACATCTTTAATCCCAACACTTGGGAGGCAGAGGCAGATGGATTTTGGAGTTCAAGGCCAGCCTGGTCTACAGAGTGAGTTCCAGGACAGCCAGGGATACACAGAGAAACCCT
>NW_022196898.1:50981668-51004643 GCF_008632895.1 Mastomys coucha | reverse complement strand
AAAAAAAAAAAAAAAAAGGAAGGACAACTGATGGTAGAGGCCTACACACCCTTGTTTTGTCAGGTGCTTTATAAGAGCATACTTGGCTCATAACATTAATTCCTCTCTGGAGGGCTAGGAACCAAGAGGAAGCAACAGTGGGCTTTTATGTAAAACAATTTCTAAGAACCTCATGTCATAAATCAAGGTTCTTTTCTTTCAATAAATGAACTGTTCTCCCCTACTTTACACTTTCTGACTTACAGGTGAGACAAGAATTTTTTTATGACAAGTCGTGTTATCTGAGTAGAATGTTTCAATTATTCTACCATTAGTTAAACTGTTATATTAATTATCCAGCATTATCAAATAAAGTTGGCCTTTCTGGGTGGTGGCTATGGGAAAAAAAATAAGTACCAAACCTCAGATTGTTTGAAGATGGGGAGAATACTACAGAAATAAATAAATGGAGAGAGCCAAGATCTGGAGGGCCTGTAGGTGCTAAGGATCAGCAAGCATACTTCAGGAAAGAAGTATTCATAAAACTGAATGGTTACTAACACAAATGACCACTTGGATTTGGATTTAAAAAAAAGTTTGATTATCATCACTCAACATTAAACATTCTCAGTAATCATTTGCCCAGTAGTTTAATCCACGTGACCTCATTTTCAAGGAGTATAAAAGTAAAGTCTAAGCAGGGGAAGAAAAGGAGTCCTTTTTCTTCTCAGCTTCCTAAGAAATCTGACAGCACATGCAATGAGCCCCCATCATATATTAAAACTGTGTGATATTAGGGATATTAGAAGGGATAGCAGATTACAGTATCAAGGCGGTGCTTACCCTCCTCCACAATCTCAATCATTCCTTGGTACTCAATCTGTGTTGGATCAACACCTCTCAGAGGACGAATGACTTTACCAGAGTAGATGGTGGGATTAGCTTCCTCAGTAATGCCATTTACTACAAAACAAATGCACACATAATTCTCACTCAGAAATTCCAAACTCTTACCTCGTAAGTACAAGTAAAAAATAGAAACCCAACGTTCATACAAGGCGAATGCTTTTTGCTTAGACTTTCAAAGGATTTTAACTTTTATTTCTAATTATGTTTGTTATGTGTCCTGCAATGGCTGCAGTACCTAAGGTACTGTAAAAGGATATCAGATCTCCTGGAGCTGGTTAGCAGGGGACTGTGAGCTGTCTGAGGTAGGGGCTAGGAATTTAGACCCTTAGGAAGAATATCCATTCATTATTATGCAGCTTCTAACCAGCAAATAATCTCTCCATCACATAACAAATACTCATATTTAAACACATCTGAGTATGGCGAATCTCTGTGACCTCTAGACAGCCAGGGCTATGCAGAAAAAACCTGCCTCAACAACAAATAAATAGATATTTTTTGTTTTCATTTATATTTTGAACCCCACAAAAAAATAAGCATAAAAGACCAGGACTTGTCTGGTTTCTTTACAACTCTATCTCTAGTGTATCCAAACCCCTGTGTACTTAGGTATTTGTAGGTCTCAATTTAGATGAAGAAAGCCAAAACTGAGTTGCAGGCTGTATAAAAACACGAGATGCGAGAGCTGCACTTGCTAGATCCTGAGCTCCACACCCAACACAGAATCCATTCACCAAAAAAAGAAGCTCGACAGTTAAGGTTGTCTTCATTTTTCACATTTTAGATCTATGACTCTACAAAACAGTCTATCAGAAGAATGCCTATTTCCATAACTCTACTAAGAATTATTTATATAGAGAGTATATAACATGTTTCTCAGATTAAAATAAAAAGCGGGAGGGTGCTTTAATTATTGGAAATGCATAATCCCTACCCCACAGCACCCCCAAATCAGATGCAAGACAGGCACAGTGGCATACACATTTGGGAGGCAGAACCAGTAATTTTTCTCTAAGGTTAAGGTCAGCCTGATCAACTCAACACAGCCAGTTCCAAGACAGCCAAGGTTTTACATAGAGACTCCTTATCTTAATAAACTGCCACACCCTCCAAATTAAAAATGTTATTTTTGAAATGTTACTCAAATCATGAACACTTGCTAGTATAAACTGTCATGTCCAAAATTTGGTAGTGTCAAGAACATGGATCATTGACAAACAGCGAACGTATATTGCTGATATGGGTACCTTGAGAGCAAATGTTACAAATAGACATGCATGGCTGTATCCTTCTCCCCAACCCTATCTACTGTATCTTCCAATCAAAGCATAGGGTGAATAGGAATCATAATTTATTACCTGAGTGAGTTTTGTTTACTTTCTCAGCACTGACTTTATTGCCTTTGCCTTTGGACAAGCTGTATTCAACCATGTCTCCCAGTTCCAGGCTATCAACATCACCAGAGAACTCACTAAAGGGAAAGGATAATAAAGTGACATTAAAATAAGCCACTAACATCAATAGTAACACGTAGCCTTTTCTCCTTCCAACATCCATAGGAGGTCTGCTTACACTGAGATACTGTTTCAAGGTACTGAGACCCATTAAATCCTTAAACAAAACCAAACAAACCAAAAATCAAAACCTATAAACTGAGCTACCACTACTTCTAGCTTGAAGATAAAGAAACCAAGAAGTTAATTCATTTGATGAATGTAACATATTTAAGTGGGAGAACCTTAGATCAAAACCAAAATATCTGGTTCTGGTTCAATGAACCCACATTTTATACTATTTGCTATAACTGTATATATCAACTCATTCTAGTAGCAATATGTACAATAAAAACAGTATTCTTTTACTGAAAAATATGAAAAGGCGGGTAAATGCACTTCTATGTTTATGGCAGATGACTAACTTCTGTATGTAACTTGCCGTAAGTAAAAATAGAAAAGCTGGGTCTGAAAAACTGGTATTACCAAAAAGTATCAATCTTTATTAAACTTCTTTAAAACATTAATACAAAAGAATATGATAGGAATAGTCTGCTGCCCAAAAGGCATTCCTTACCTATAATGGAAAAATATTTCCTTATCATGATTAGCTGTTTCAATAAATCCAAAATTATCTTTCAGAGTTGCCACATAACCCAAGAGCCTTTTGGAGTTAGAATTACGACCTAAAAGTCTTACACAAGTTGCAATCTGCTGTCCAGGCCTCTGTTTGTCACTAATACTAAATTCAACCTACAAAAACAATGAGGATGATAGTTAGTGTTACTGTCATTTCCATAAGCTCTGTACCTTTAAGAAGGTTACCCCAAATACCCCCCAGACCAAGCTTTTCACCCCAAATCTATTTTATAATTACTCTGACAGAAAAATTTATAGAAAAACACTTGCCATCTCAATTCATAAATGATTAAGTTTTGCCTGATGTACACTTTGTAACTTTAATCTCTATAAAGGGAGGTTGTGTAAAAAGCAGGCAATGTAAATTTTTGATATAATTTTATACTGGTATATATTTATATATATTTAATATATGGTTTATTTATATATTCATTTATATTTAATTTATTAATTAATTTATATTAATTACTTAATTATATATTTTAATAAGTACTTTTAGCTTTCTGTTGGATATCTTTGACTGTATCTAATGGCTGTGGCACTTACCTACTAACTGCTAGAATTACAGTTTTATCACCATACTCATCTCTAAAAAGAACTCAAACTTAAAAACCTATCATTCAGTATGTTTCAGAAGCTCACAAGACCCCCTTTTGTTACATATTTAATCTTTCAAGTGAAAAAAACGCTTCAGCCAAACTTGGCAAAATTTAAACCATCCTTTAGCAAATATAATCAAGATAACCTTTAACCTTTCTTCAAATAAGTAGAACTATTTATCTTGCCTTATCTCCTATTTGAGGAGAAGTAGATCCTTCCACATCCTTGGCTTGAAAAGCAATAGTCAGTTTCACCCCACAGTCATCATAAGCTATAATGCCATCTTCTGCCTCCTAAAGAAAATATAAAACACAATTAAATATCCTCAAGAGCATTAACAAATGGTAACAAAAAAGGGAAGAAAGATATGTAACTACAGTACTTAGGGATCCTTAACACAAAGAATTGGCAAAGCTACAGAAATTTATTTCAGGACTCTAAACAATACAAGATAAAATGCATGAATAAAAGGTATGCCTACCTTCACTCAGAGCTGCCTCAATCTACTATCACTTTCAGTTTTATCAGAAAATTAAGCTGAGTATGACATTTCCAGCCAATAGAAAATTTTGTGGAGAATGAAACTTAGCTTTCTCATGAGGAAAACTCTTTAATATTCTTTTTTTTTAAAAAAGATTTATTTATTTATTTATTATATGTAAGTACACTGTAGTTGTCTTCAGATGCAACAGAAGAGGGCATCAGATCTCATTACAGATGGTTGTGAGCCACCACATGGTTGCTAGGATTTAAGCTCAGGACCTTAAATTAAAGAGCAGTCAGTGCTCTTAACCACTGAGCCATCTCTCCACCTCCCACTCTTTAATATTCTTAAAGTAGAAGCTGAAAATATCCTCTTTACTGTCCCAGAGCACTTCAGTGTTTAGTCACTATCAATGTGTGAGAAATTAACATGGTTTAAAAACCAGCACAAATCAGGCTGGGGCTGCAGCCTATTGACAGAGCTCTTGTCTACCAAATCTAAAGCCCTGGGTTCAATCCTCAATTAAAAAGAAAAAAATACTAGCACAAATCCAAACACTAGAAAGGTCACGATATATCAGTATTTCAACAATAATAAAAACTTTGCACACACACTTCACATACAACCTGATAGTAAGTGATGTTACTGTAGTAACCACATAAATTACATTTTTGTGGCTTAATACTTCTATGGGAACAATGTCCACATCATTAATCTGTCTTCTTCACTTATACCTCATTCTATTACATAATCAAAACTAGTTTACTTATCGTCTTAATTCAAATTCTTTATGATTATTTATACACTAATTTAATAAGTACATAAGTAATTTACCAGATAGGCAATCTGTATTAGTGAAACCATCTCTCATCTACTTAGAAGTCTGTACAAAACCACAAGTGCCCCTTGGTAGTAATTTTTTTCTTTTTTTCTAGAGACAGGGTTTCTCTGGCTGTCCTGGAACTCACTCTGTAGACTAGGCTGGCCTCGAAGTCAGAAATTTGCCTGCCTCTTCCTCCCAAGTGCTGGGATTAAAGGCGTTCACCACCACTGCCCCGCTCCTTAGTAGTAATTTTAAAAGATTTATCTCTTACGTACCTTAAAATTGTCTACTCTGTTTAGAGCCATGGTGATAAACTTTGGTTCCTCAAGTACATACCTGATGCCATTACCCAACTGAAAATCTTGAAGTATGGAACAAAGTGTAAGTTCACTATTGAACTTACAATCATTGATCTTCTTCTCCCTCAATCAAAACCAAAGTCCACCTTCTTCAAACCAGTTACTTGCTGTTTTCTAAAGTAATCTCCCCTGCCCTCTTTCCCTCATCTAGACCTCTGTTCTGTCAGAAACGCCCTTTCTTTTGCTACATATTAAATGCCAGCACCCTAAGAGAATCAATCATTCTAAGACCTTTCCAGTTATTTACTTTGCCAGAGCCTCCTCTCAAACTTGCTTTATGTGTGTGGAAGGAGGAAGGTCACTGGGTGTTTAATCTAGGCCTTTATGGCAAATTGCCTTTATGGGCAAGTAACAACCCCAATGACTTTAGTACTACAGAAAACTTCATATCTTAGCAGTCTGTACAAGTCTCTTCCTGTATTATTTGTAAGAGCAAAACTTAAGACTTTTGCATAGGCAACAGACTTTTTTAATACATGGAAATACAAATATGTCAATGCAATGCATCAAATTTGGAAAGCTTTAACCTCCTTAAGGATAAGAGCTTTTTGATAAGTGGTTCTCAAATGAGGCAGTTTTGCCTTCCAAGGTTCATTTGGCAATTCCTGAAGATATTTTTGTCTGGAAGAAGGAGGACACTAGATAAAACAGCCCCCGTGCAAAAAATCAAAGATGATGAAGCTAAGAAATGTTATTCTTACATACAAATACTTTAAAATAAAAACAAAAGCTTGTCCACTCTACATAGCTGAGAATGACTGAACTTCTCATTTTCCTTCCTCCACCCTACAATTGCTAGAATCACAGTCCAGTATCATCATGGCTGGTGTACACAGAATTTTTAAAAAGGAGACAATATTTCATTATATGAGCTATAATGCAATCTGGAGGCAAAGATAAAAGACATACAAACCACCTGGATCACCTAACACTTGCCTTGTCTTTGCCTTTATTTGGGCTTGTAGTTTTAGGATTAGAAAAAGTGGCTTCTTTTTCTATGGTGCCCAGAAAACGATGATCTGAATGGGAATGGAATGAAACCGTGCCCTTGGGAAGTTTTTTAATCCTAATAGCATGATTTCTTTGGGCAGAGAGCATATCCTACAAATTAAACAAAATCAACAGAATTAAAATTACAAAGGAGACAGCAGAATACCAACCCTCAACACTTTCCCCAACAGCTACTCACAGGAACCACAGTAAACTCTACTTCATCTGCAATGTGGAGCTGGTTCCCATCTAGAATTTCACTGAAGTGGAAGAACATACGAGCATCTCGATCCACACACTTGATGAAACCAAAACCATCTCTCATGGCAGCAATCACACCCTGAATAAAACCCAAATAACATTTTTAACTGGTTATGTAGTTTTTCAAAAAAAAAGAAAAAAAAAGTTAAGAAACAACATCAAGTTGATTTTACTGGGAATTCTTTCAAAAAACAATATAAATACAGTATTTTAGGATTTTTTCTCCCATTTATATGTAATAGTTTCAACACAGAAAAAAAAAGCTCTCTTTTCTTAAAAAATACACCCCAAGTTGAATTTGTTCTGCCCACCTACACTCAGAAACCCGATCAGCCTTCAAAAAATTATAACCCCAGTAATCACGAATTTGCAGGTCCTAGCTGAGCAGCAGTGGCGCATGCTTTTAATCCCAGCACTTGGGAGGCAGAGACAGGCAGATTTCTGAGTTTGAGGCCAGCCTGGTCTACAGGACAGCCAGGCTATACAGAGAAACTCTGTCTAGAAAAACAAAAAACAAAACAAACAAAACAAACAAACAAAAAAAGGTTTTCCAGGTCCCACTCCTTAGAAAATGTACATTGTAAAAATAAAGTTTTATGAATTGAACCACAAATGCATAAGCTAAATTACAATATAACATAAGAATTTTAAAAATTTACTGATAAAAGCAATACTTTTCTGCTATCTTATGTGACTTTAGTCACAGGAAGCCTTTAAAACATGGAAAAAAAAGTGCACTCTATTGTTTCTTCCTCGTTTTCTTTTATCTTATGAGAATGTTTGTGAGATCAGTGTATTCATAGTACCCAGAACACACAAGGCACTCATGAATTTTTATCCATCTGTCAATGAAGTGCACATTGCTTATTTACTGCAGAGATGGATACTACTAGTTTTGAATATGACCTGAGTATTTTGAAATTTAATCTTTGTCAAACTCCTGATATGAAGATGTATACTTTATACCATAAAGGAAAAAAGAGACCCTGCTTGAGAAACTTAAGCGTTTGGGAAGAGGGTTTTTTGTTTTTGTTTTTGTTTTGTTTTGTTTTGTAGAGGCCTCAGGTGTGATCCCAGGCACTCACATAGGTAGCTCACAATTACCAGTTCCAGGGACTCTGATGTCCAATTTTGGCCTCTGTGGGTCCCAGGCACACACGTAAAACAAATGAAGGAGAAAGAGGAGGAAGGCCAGGGATGTGGCACTGCACACCTTTAATCCCAGCACTCAGGAGGCAAAAGTAGGCAAATTTTTTGAGTTGAAGGCCCACCTAGTCTACATAAGAGTTCCTGGAGAGGGGTGTAGAGATGGCTCAGCAGCTAAAGAGCACTGACTGCTCTTCCAGAGGTCCTGAGTTCAATTCCCAGCAACCACATGATGGCTTACAACAATCTGTAAAGGGATCTGATGGCCTCTTCTGGTGTGTCTGAAGACAGTGACAGTGTACTCACATACATTAAATACATCAATCTTAAACAACTTATAAAAATGTATGTTTTTTACTGTCAACACTGAGACACGGTACCAGATGGTATGATTCCAAGCAACACTACATACAAACTATACCTGAGAAAAGTCAGTCCACAAAATGTTTAAGACATCTTTGAGTAGCAAATTAGGCACACACCATTCAGACAAAATATTCATTTTAAAAAACCAAACTATTATCATAAAAGCAGTAAGATTTAGAGCTGTTTAACCTACTGTTTACTGTCAACAGAGGAAATCTTAAGAAAATATACTTCTTGATGTCTTATTTACCACATTTCATTAGTAATCACCTTATCTGGATTTCTAACTTAAAATTCATTTGTATATATTTCTAAGAGAATGTGGGATGCTTTTTTTTTTTTTTTGGATTTTACAAGACAAGGTTTCTCTGTGTATCCCTGGCTGTCCTTGAACTCACTTTGTAGATCAGGCTGTCCTGGAACTCAGAAATGCCCCTGCCTCTGCCTCCCAAGTGCTGGGATTAAAGGCGCAAAACCACCACCACCCGGCAAGAATGAGGGATGCTAAGTCCAAACTAATTCAAATATGTAGCATTCTTAGCTACTTAATAAGGTGACTTTCCAAAACAGTCATTAGCATACAAAAAATTTCCTCTAACAATTTGCAGGGGTTGGACTCTCCATTATTGAACAAAGGTTATCTATCAGGCTTGGGAACAAGCACCTTTATTCACTAGTCATCAGTCTAAGAAGTTCCCAGCAAACAGGGTAAATCAGAGTCCATCACTGAATCTAAAATGTTAGATAAAAATGCAGCAATGCTAAAACACTTACCATCTCTCTGGCTTCATTAGTGAACTGAAATGTATTTGATAGAACCTCTATGTTGGTTGCTCGTTCTAATTTGTCACGTCGGTCTGTTGAAATATTAAACCTAACATGGTCACCTTCCAGCAGGGTCACTTTGGATTTTGTGTCTTTGTCTCCAAAGGGAAGTTCTTTAGGAATCACAAAGTCAACTTTGATTCGTCCTGGCAATGGGTCATTCTGATGAGAAGGAAAAACGATTTTAGCTGGAGATTTCTCATCCTTTTAGCTCTAAGTCAAACAAGAAGAACACACAGTAAATAGCTTATTTATAATATAGTGCCCTAAGTGGAAAAAAGTGCTGACAATATAAGCCCAATATAAAAGCTTTATCATCTAAGGCCCCATGACAACTATAAATCAAACACTCTTATTAATACTGCACTGTGATATCAAGAAATGTTAAGGAAAGATATTTTAGCCCTTTGGATCTCACACTTATCCAGCAATGATGCCTCTCACCTTACCTCCCCACAAATTAACAAATGGTAAGATAGGGGAATGGAGAAGTAGCAAATGCAGTCCAATACAGTAGGATCTTCCCCAGTTTAGGTAAAATTTCTTTTGATCTTAGTCACTCAGTGGAAACCAAATAAGCAAAAACATATCCATCAACATACCATTCATTAGTTTCTCTTTTCTTTCTGCAGTACTGGGGACCTTGTGCATGCTAGGGCAACCCTCTGCCATTGAGCCACACCCTCAGCATCTATTTTGCTTTTCTTTTTTCTTAAAATACCAATTAAAAGATACACCCCACTACGCACAATTGTATCAATCAAACAGACTATAATTTTAGTATATCACACCATAATACTGTACTACTGATTGCTCAAAAGAAGACACTGTTGATAAAGACAACTTACCTGGTTTTTACTGGGTACTTTTGGGATAACTTTGGTTACAGTTCCTTCAAAATGTTCAATGCTGATATCTTCAAAAATGACTGTTCCTTGAGGCAATAGTCTGACATCTGTTGCAACTTCTTTACCCTAAATCAAGAGGTTGAAATGAGTAGGGGGTCACATAATTTTAAGTGTTTCTTAAATATATAATCCACTATTAATCTTTAAAGGGCAATAATTAAGTTAGTGAATGACCCATCTTACATTTCTGTCCTTGATTGTGAATTCCACGTCATCTCCAGGCTGCAGGGTTTCTAGGTCACCTTTAAATTCACTATAGTGAAAGAATATCTCTTTTACAACATCACCTCTTTCGATAAAGCCAAATGCCTCCTAAAGCAAAAAGCCCCCAAATAAAAAATCATTAATTACCAATCAATACACAAATGTAAGATTACAACTTAAAAAAAAAATCAGTAAGCTTTATCTTAAAATTATACTATAGGACAAAGAGTACAACTTTGTAAAGTCTACCTTACCAAGGCTTAACCTAAAGAACTAGCAATCAAGAAGCTTTATGAAACTTAGTTTAAGTAAATGAGGA
Organism: Mastomys coucha; assembly: GCF_008632895.1. Classification (NCBI taxonomy): domain Eukaryota; kingdom Metazoa; phylum Chordata; class Mammalia; order Rodentia; family Muridae; genus Mastomys; species Mastomys coucha. The sequence goes on along the minus strand of NW_022196898.1, from coordinate 50,994,338 downwards.
AATAGTCTTAATGTAGAAGACAGGAGAAGCAGGTGGTTTGGGATTGAAATGCAAAGCTGAAAAGCATTCCAAAAACCAAACAGCAAACCTAAACATTTCAAGTTTATTAACAATTACCTTCATGGCACAAACTACTCCTTGACAGCGAGCTTGTTTCTTTTTCAACAGCATAATGTTACGAGCACTTACAGCACCAGTGCTAGAGAAGAAATGAAAAATGAAGGTTAAATCCTCTGGGTTGTTAGAAACTATTGAGTCTATAAACACAAAGTAGTTTTCTAGGTCTTAAAAATTCTGTCATTATTAAGACAAATGTAAGGTTTATGATACCTGACCCTCTAAGGATAAAAACTCCATTCAAACTCCCCACTTTTAAACTTAGAATTCATACATGGATTTTTGTTTTTCTTCATACATTTCTAACTTTACCAAAGTAGATACCTTCTAAAGAAGGTAGAAAATTCTGGTTTCACAGCAGAGTGAGTATTATACGTTACAAACTAAGGTACTGATGGTAAGAATAAAAGATCTGTTATTGGGAAGTGCTAAATTTAGCACCCATTCTCTTAATTTATCTTTTTATTTTTTGAAGTAGGGTTTCTTTGTGCAACTATGGCTTGTCCTGAACTCACTCTGAAGACCAAGGTGGCCTCAAACTCAAGAGATCCATCTGCCTCTGCTGCCTGAATGCTGGGATTAAAGGTGTGTGCCAGGTTAGACCTTCCTTCTTATTCCTTCCTTCTAAGAGACAGGAGACATTAACATGTTTTCACCTTACTAGAGAACGGAAAACACTTAAGACACATGTTGCTAGTGCCTCAATCTTTGAACAAAACAATATTAATATAAAATCAAATTTATTTCAAGCACGGTGTAAACTGTAAAGAGTAGTTGTCAAAATTCAGACAAATAAATGAAGGTTTTCTGAGGACTAAGTGTAAGTGCTGAAGAAACTGCTCAATAGTCAAGAGTAGTTGCTGCTCTTGCAGAGAACATAGGATAAATACCTAGCACCCACAGTGGCTGTAGTTTACAATCATCTGTAAACTCCAGTTCAAGGGGATATGATGCCCTCTTCTGGTTTCCTAAGGCACTCTACACACAGGGTGCACATGTGCACAAACTCACTACGTATGTGTGCTATGTGGACAGGTGGTCCATGCCTTTAATCCTAGCATTAAGGAAGCAGAGGCAAGAAAATCTGAGTTGGAGGCCAGCCTGGTCTACATCATGACCCTGTCTCAAAAAAATTAAATAAGAATATACTAGGGAAAAAACTATTTAGTACAAATCTTTGGCAAAGGGAAGAAATTATTAAAGGTAAAATAGAGTGGGTCCCTTCTGAAGCTTACCTTATTTCCTGGTTTTCTACTTCATATTCAATTAAGACCCTTGGTCTAAAATTAATATATAAGCCCATAACCCAATTTCATTTTCTAGTATTCCAACAACTTTGAACTTTGTTCAATTGTCCCTTCTTAGTATATCATCTTCCCCTTAAGCCACGACAGAAAAACAGTATCTGGATTCCGACCCTCTCAATGTTGATTCCACATCCAAATTCTTGGCTGATCCATATAAACCGTGCATCACTCCTGGTCTAGAGCATCCCTGGTGTTCAAGAGCCTGCTATATTTAGCACTTACAAAACTCTAATCTTACTCCAAGTCTTACAAGAACTGTGTAATAAAGCTCATCTCATGTTCCTGCAGCCCAATCAACACAGCTAACTCAAACTTCTAGCCATTTCCCCCAAAATGTCTTATACTTCTCTGAACATACTGCTCTCATTTCTTATCTGACTTTTTACTGTTCTCTCAAAATTAATCTTACATATTTGTCCTTCTTGAAAATCTTCACTAAATAGGTAGTTCCCTGAAAATGACACTGTTTTAATCACCTCGAGATTCTGATACTTGCCTATAGAATATTCACAGACCTTTAAGGTCTCAAGCTGCTGGACAAAATCTTCAAGGGTCATAAAAAGTATCCTGATTTGCCAGTTAGGTTTTTAAATAATTTCAGATTTCTCCTCCCACCCTTACTCTCCCTTTTGGTATTTGAAACAGGACCCAGTGTAGCCCAACCTGGTCTACAACTCCTGATCCTGTCTCTACCTCTAAGTATTAAGACTATCAAGGCAGAACACCACACCTGGCTCTCACTTCAAATTTTTTAATGTAACCAAAAAAAAAAAAGAATCATTTAGGTTAGGAAAATATTGAAGAGAACTTACTGTTTGTTGTTATCGATTACAAAGTTAATTTTATCTCCAGTTTCCAGCTGAACATTCCCTTCCACATCTTCAGAGGTGTAAGTCAGATAAAATACTTCCTGTGAATTAACCAGCTATTATTATTATCTCAACAGGATGCACATTCACTGTATACTGTCATTTACTCAAATACATATTATATTGGCATTTTAAAGCCAAAGTTCTTAGTTATATGCAGTATCACAAGTAAGTTGTCTTATTCATAAACACACTTCCCCTCCATGGTGCTGATGACTTCTTTGAGTCCACAGCTGAGCAGCAATCCAAGTTCAAAAAGCTTACACACGTGGAAGCATTTGCCCAGAGACTGTAGTTACATTTCAAAAAGACAATCTTTACATAAGGCATTCCAAATAAAAAAGCTGGAGTTAGTGCTTAAAAGGAACCAGAAATAAATCCCCTTCCCCACAACCCACCAAAAAGTGATTCAAAGGAGCATTTTACCTTAATGTTCTAACTAAGGTCACGCTTGGGCAAGCTAACACACTTGGAAGTCCTATGGATTTTTTTTTCTTTAAAAATAATTTTATTATGCTGCACTTGAAGCCTCATAAAACCAAATTTAAAAATGATTTTAGCAACTAGCTTACGTTTTCTACTTTGAATTTTATAGTACGCTTATAGATCACATGATGGATCAGGCAAAGGTTTAAGAAAAATACACAAGTTTACCCCATTACGTTCGTAGCATACACTCCCTGTTGGACTCTGACCCGGGGCAGCTGGAGATTTACTCTCTAAGTTGTGAGGAACAGCGCACACAACCTACCAGTCAAAAAAAAAAAAATTTCCATTGCTAATCATTTCAGGAGCAGCACTGTGCAATATTAACTGAGTTCTAATATCCTCTATACTATACACAGGGATGCATTTTAGTATGATCCACAAGAGGATGTCATGCTGCCAAGTTTCAAACTTACAGTATGCAAATTGACTGTAAGTAAAGACTCAGGGTTATGTGTAAAACCCAAATTGAGTCTTGACCATGTTTTTAGTTCAGGTCAAGAAATGCCAGTGCTTCTGATCTAATCTTAAAAGTTATCTTTATACACTAGAGCTCTCTTCGTGCAAACTGAGGAGGCAGGGGACAATCTTTCTTTTCTAATGTGAAAAATATGCAAATATGGGGCCCAAAGGAAATACAAAATATCAAAGAAACTAACTTGTCCGTTCATTCGTTCTTCAGGATGTATTTCTGGTTTTATCTTCACCAATTTAATAGCAATAGGTTTTCCAGTCCTCCGGTCAGATGATACTTCAAATTCAACATCATCTAAAATAAAGAATGTGTTATGTTTGTTGGACTAATGCTTGAAAAACAGCATCTTGCATCTGAGTTCTACTTTAAGGTATGTAATATTTGAGTTGCCTTAAACCAGTGGTTCTCAAAGTATGGTTCCTAGGCCAGAAGCATCAACGTTACCTGGGAGCTTAGGAGACCATGCAAATTCTTGAGTCTCACTTCAGACCTAGGTAAAGACAAACTCTGGGGATCAAGTACAGCAATGTGTATTTTATTGAGCCTTCCAATTGACTGACACACACACAAGCACTTCAGACTTAGACCGAGTATAGATCTTGACCTAATTTTCATGGTATTACAAATGAGATAATACAAGATTTGGAAACATCTTACTTTAACTTCTCTATACTTTGGCTTCATTTATCTATAAAATGGAGTAATTTCTAACATACAAGATTGCTGAGAGGATTAAACAAAATAATGCTAAACAACACACACCCCGAGCATCTGGTACACACCAAATACTCATGTTAACCATGGTTCTAAGTTCATTTTCAAGAACTTTTTTTTATATGTATGAGAGTTTTGCCCGGTTTGTTTGTTTGTTTGTATGTATGTATGTATGTATGTATGTATGTATGTATGTAGACTATGACATTTGATGTCTGGTGCCCACAAAGGCCATGTATGTAGACTATGACATTTGATGTCTGGTGCCCACAAAGGCCAGAAGAGGCTATCAATGCCCTGCAACTGAGTATGAACTGAGTTTGGTGCTAGGAATCGAACCTAGGTCCTATACAAGAGTATCAAGTATTCAAACTGCTGTGGCACCTTTCTAGCCTCTTGGGATTTTTTTGTTGTTTTAGTTTAAGAAATCTTATAACTCCATTCTTTTAAATCTTCTAAGTATCTAAAGAAAAAAATACTCAAATATATCTTTTTACTAGTTAAGTTTTTCATATCTCAAAGTGACACTGCCACAGTAAAAATTAGGACACATATTTCAGTAGTAAGCAAAACTGTTCATCTTTTCTGGCTTATAGCAGACTAAAAAGTATTATCAGAAACAAGCAGACACATAGTAGGGAGTTCAAAGTTGAGCTGACAGATTACCTCCTACTTTTAAATCCTGGAGGTTGCCATTATATTGTGAACAGTGGAAGAAAAGTCTAGCTTGCCGTTCTGAACACTGAATAAATCCATAAGAGGTCAACAGTTTTTCAATAACCCCAGTTTCACGAAGTGCTGCTGAAGTACCATTGGGGTACCCATTGTGTCCATTGTTGTGGAGGAGGTTTGGATCAAAGCTCATCTGTTTTAAAAAAGAATAGAAAATCATCAATATATACAGATCTATCTATAATTTCCACAGCATACTAAATCTGATTATATATATTTTTATAAATATATCTTTGTTATAGAAAGGCAAAGGAAATAAAGTAAAATAGGTAAAAAGTCTATAGACTTTTACTAATTTAGTTAATATTTTAGAAGGAAGCTATTTTAATTGCTACTCATGGAAGAATTTTCATTTACAAAACCAAAAAAAAAAAAAAAAAAAAAAAAAAAAAAAAAAAAAAAAAAAAAAAAAAAAAAAAAAAACCCAAACAATACTAACATTAGGTAAAACAGCACATTAGTAAAAGTTCTTAATATTAACTTTAAATTACTGAAACAATTTTACAACAAAAGTAGTTAATATAAAAACTGGTAACCTAGAATTACAAGATTAAGAAAATATCTTAATACTATCTGGTAAGCCATGCAGATAAATTTCATAAAGTTACAGAGATTAACACAATAAACATCTTATTCACTACTTAATTCAAATTTAAAAATTGTGGCATAACACACTCTCAAGTCCTTAGGGAAGAAAATTGAAAATTATGAGTCAAAAAAAAATCTCTAATATAAACTCCCAGCCAGAAAGAGTTGCCTAACAATGTTTAGTTAATTTCTAAGGACACTGAAGACATTTTCTTGCTAAGAAAACACTGACATCTCTAATTTCATCTGTTTCTATCATCAATTCTAAGATCTAATAAAGCAAAAGAAACATTCTTCAGTGAAAAAGGAGTTACTAAAATAAAATATAAAACAATACATGCAATCTGTTTAGGTCAAATACTTTTTTACCTTGGGGGTTTCATAAATCATAAAAATGAATTATTTGATAAGTTTGAAGGAAGCTAAGGGGATGGAGAGATGGCTCAGCGGTTAAGAGCACTGACCACTCTTCCAAAGGTACTGAGGAGTTCAATTCCCAGCAACCACATGGTAGCTCACAATCATCAGTAATGGGACCCGAAACCCTCCTCTGGTGTGTCTGAAGACAGCTACAGTGTACTCATATACATAAAATAAATTAATCTTAAGAAAAGTAAAAAAGAAGCATAAGATGGAATAGGCATCCCAAAAAAGCTGAGTAATTTACAACAGAAGCACTATCTCTAAGTCTTTACATTAAAGTCCCTTTCATTGATATTATGACAAACATTCCCAGTTCCATGAAATGTTGGGCAATTAAGATATATCTTCAGTGACCAATATTCTTTTTTATGTGAATGATGGGAATTTTGTCTACATGTATGTCTGTGTACCACATACTGCTTCCTCTCCATAAAGGCCAGAATCAATCACTAGATCTGCTGGAACCAGAGTCACAGACAGTTGTGAGCTGCTAGGTACTGAGAATCAAACCTGGGTCACCTGGAAGAGCACCAGCACTCTTAATCACCTAGCCATCTATGAGAGAGGTCCAGGCTACCCTACTCTACAGAGTAGATTCCCTAAAAGGCAGAGCTACTGAGAGAAACCCTGTATTAAAGGAAAAAAAAATAGACAGTTAAATAATACACTAACACATGGGATGCTCAAAATATGCAAATCAATGCACACCCATTAGTAATTAGGTTCTACTTCCTTTGTATTAGCTACTGTTCTAAAGTATATTAACCTAATTTTCACAAAAATAATACACTATGCCCATTTTACCAAGGAGAAAACTACCACTGGCTGAAATCCACTGGTAGATGACTCAAACAAGAAGGTCTATCTCCACACAATGGGCTTTAAATTCTCCAACTAAAGCCACTTGGCAATTTGATTAAAAGCAGAATCAGATTCAGTGAAGATAAAGATCTGACACTCTTTACTTCCAACAAGATCTAAGGCAAGCAATGCTTCTTCACTTTTTAAGACATTCTTAGAGCAGGGTCCTAAAGCTATCTTTCAAAATCAAGGTCAAAGAAATGATTAGGAAGCTATACATTGAGCCTACAGGCACTTCAACCAGACCATGTGGCCTTCATAAGCCATGCTTAACACAATGCAAGACGAACTGGATCACTCCTTTCCTGACTTACAGATCTCTGATATGTGGGGGTCCTCTTTTGTTTTTTTGTCCAAGGTGAGGTAGATGATGAAGATAAAGGTAAAGAAAGTGAAGGAGGGGCTGCAGGAGTGGGTTGAGGATCTGATGACAAGGTAAGCATGTTCTCCATGTCAAGCAGCTGTGGCAACATAGCATAATGTTTACAAGTAGATGAGTAAATGTCAAACGGAAAAGTTCTCTCAGATACATTAAACAGTCAATAGCCTGTGTTATAAGGAACTTTAAAAATGTCATAAGAGCACTAGTGGCAGACAGACAATGCTGGCACATGCTTTTAATCCCACCTTGGTGAAGGCAGAAATGGAGGAGAATGAAGAGGAAGAGGAGGCAGAGGCAGAGGCAGGTAGATCCCTATTTTAGAGGCCAGCCCAGTCTACAGAACAAATTCCAGGACAGCCAGGACTACATAGAGAAACCCTGTTTCAAAAACAAAACAAAAAAAGAGCTTTAATGGCTAATAAGACCACTGTTGAAAATTTCTTTTCAATTTCCAAACAGTTTAAACAGAATCTATTCTCAGTTCAATGGGAAATAGACTACTGCATTTATGTTTTTGCCTAAGATAAAAATTAGTTTCTATGAATATTACTATGTGATATAAGTATGAGCTGTATAAATATAGCTTATATCTCACTAAGCTGATGTATCAGATTTTCTCATATAACTTGAATACTACTGAAAATTAAACTATAAAATCACTAAGTTGACAGTGAAGTCCTATTTCTTATTCATTTGTTCTCAGCATACTACAGCTTAAATATACCCAAATGAATAACATTTAGTTATCTAGGCTTGACTCCATAGCAGAGGCTCTGTCAGCAGAAGGAAATGTATATGGAAGGCAAGCAAAGCACATTATGAAAGATATGACTAATAAGACCTAATTTGTAAGCCGGGCAGTGTGGTATACATCTGTAGTCCCAGCATTTAGGAGGCAGAGACAGGCAGATTTTTGAGTTCAATCAAGGCCAGCCTGGTCTATAGAGTGCGTTCCAGGACAGCTAGGGCTACACAGAAAAACCCTGTCTGGAAAAACCAAAAAGAAAGAAAGAAAACAATCTTATGAAAATAAAAAAAATAAAAGAAGAAAATTTTATGGTTGGAGGTCACATCATGAGGTACTGTATTAAAAGGGTCACTACATTAAGAAGGTTAAGAAGTACTACTCCAAAACAAAACAAATACTTCAAGTAAGCATGGTAGTACATACTTGTAATCCCAGCACTTAGAAAGAGTTGCTGGGCAGTGGTGGTGCATGCCTTTGATCCCAGCACTTGGGAGGCAGAGACTGTCAGATTTCTGAGTTTGAGGCCAGCTTGGTCTACAGAGTGAGTGAGTTCTAGGACGGACAGGGCTACACAAGAGAAACCCTGTCTCAGAAAACCAAAAGAAAGAAAGAAAGTAAAGAGTTGATTGATAACAAAAAAAAAAAAAAAAAAAAAAAAAAAAAAAAAAAAAAAAAAAAAACCCAACAACAACTCTCCCACCTGGTGAAGAGGACGGGAATCCAAACCAACAGGTAACTTGTTTCCATAATACTGTTTATTTCTATTTTCTGCTCTTTTGTTAGCACTCTTTCCAAGGCAACCACAGTGTAATTATGCAATCTATAAAACAGTTTTATAGGCTTCTCACTGACATGCAATATAATGAAATTAATTTGAGGAGCATTATTCTAGGCTACTGACTTAGATCAGGAATGTCAAAGTCCTATTTCTTTATGTTTAAACGTTAATTTTACTACATGGGTTTTACAATGAAAAGAAAGACAGACCCAGAAAGCTGAAACCCCAACCAGCTACTGCCACTCCTTTCCAAATTTCCATTCCTGATACACACCATCACTCTGTAGAAAGAGTCCCACCTTTCTCACCAGTCTGCCTCTGTCTTGAGAGTGCTGGGGTTAGACATGTGCCACCACACCTGGCATGGCTCACACTCTTAACCCATGCTGGTTTATTATTCAATCAACCAGAACTGACACAATACATCAGCATCAATCTAGGCTCTGTCCATAGATTAGTTTCTCAGGTAGTTACTTAGTTTTCCAGAGATTATTTTCTCAAATGTAAAGTCAAATGTGATTTCCAAATTCCTTTAAAAAAAAAAAAAGTTCTAGTCATTTTAATAACACCTGAGAAAATATCTCAATGTAACAATTCCCTTCTGTAGGTTAATTCCCTCAGTCAGTTCTAAAAATAGTTCTGTATGCCTAAATGAACTTATCTGTGTGTAACTTCTACTACTCCTTTCAGCTGGTTTTTTTGAAGACAAGATTTTATGTAGCCTTATTTCGACTCAGGCAGGCTTCGAAATAAGCTGTGGAGGATGATCTTGAACTCCTGAATCTTTCTGCCTCAGCTTCCTATGTGCTAGGACCACAGATGTGCACCTCGGCATTAGCTCTCCTCCCAGCTTCCTAAATTTAGTAGTTGTTCATACTACTGTTTTCAGCACAGATTTACAATAACTATTCCTAAAGTGTATTTCACCATTTTATAGTACTTTGATTAAAGTCAAACAATGATTATTTCCCTATTAGGTACACGAAAGTTTTTAGTAACTGTATAACTTAAACACACACCCTTTATTCAATTTATTAATAAAGCACCTTAGGGAAATATTCCAAACCTAATAACCCACCCCATAACAAAATAACAAAAACCCAATAAAGGCTGCATGTCTGTAATCCAAGGACTTGGGAGGTAGATGTAAGAGGATAAACTTAAGAACATCCTTCACTAAATAGTTGGGAGGACATCCTGGGCTGAGACTTTGTCTTAAAAAGTTGCTGCAACAACAACAACAACAACAAAAACCCAACCAACAAAACTGGACAGCCAGAGCTATACAGAGAAACCCTGTTTCCAAAAAAAGCCCAGCCAGGCAGTGGTGGCACTTTTGATCCCAGCACTTGGGAGGCAGAGGCAGGTGGATTTCTGAGTTCGAGGCTAGCCTGGTCTACAGAGTGAGTTCCAGGACAGCCAGGGCTACACAGAGAAACCCTGTCTTTAAATAAAATAAATAAATAAACAAACAAACAAAACAAAAAAATCACCACTGTAACCTATTTTTTAAACTCATTAAAAAACTTTCTATTCGTGTTTGTGTGTGGGTATGCCACAAATGTTTGGTTTCCTGTAGAGTCAAGAAAGCCACTAGATCTAGCACCTAAAATGGGCCCTCTGGAAGTAGCTGTGAACAAACTTAATCTCTAAACCATCACTTCATCTCCCTTAAGTGCCTGTGCTGGTTAAGCTGTTTCAATTTGCAGAGATTAAGCTTAAATTGTTAAAAAGTTTATAGTCTTTTACTGTTCTAAATTCATATCTATATTAGGATGTTGGTATAGTTCAAGGTGTCCTTCACATAAAAAACTTAGATTAAGTATCTATTTAGAGTTGCCAGTATGCATATGCTTTCTGGTTCCTAAATGAAATTGCTTAATTTTTTAAAAAAAATTTTTATCAGTTTTTTTGAGCCTTGAATGCACAATCCTCCTGCTTCAACGTTCTGAGGCTGGATCCCAAGTTTTTCTTTAATTTGTCTTGATCAGCTTAGATTGGACTTAAGTAACCTGTGAATTCTTTTGTGGAAGGCTATACCTCATGCAGTTGAGTTTAATATTTGTGCTATTTACTAAAGTATCTACCACCAAAATGTATCAACTTGTAGTTTTATATGAATGTTGATGAGTTTGTATCATAAATAGAATTGTTGATACATCCTTAATTTGTACAATATTGTGTGAAGAAGATTGATTATTGAGCTATCAATTAAAAACATGCCTCTATATGAAAAAAAAAGTATCTACTTAGCATAACTCCTTATTATTAGAGCTTTAAGGAAAACATGGCTCAGTGGTTAAGAGCACTGACTGCTCTTCCAGAGGTCCTGAGTTCAATTCCCAGCAACCACACGGTGGCTTACAACCATCTGTAATGGGCTCTGTGGCCCTCTTCTGGTGTGCATGAAGACAGCTACAGTGTACACACATACATAAAATTAAAAGATTCAAATTAAGTAAAAAAGTCTACAGAGTGAGTTCCAGGACAGCCAGGGCTACACAGAGAAACCCTGTTTCAAAAACAAAACAAAAAACCAAAAACAAACAAACATACACACAAAACAGGGCACAACAGAATCTAGAACAATACTGGGAGACCTCCCTAAAAACCAGTCTGTTAAATTCACTGGTTCCTGCCTTTTTTGTGTAGTATAAGCTGCACTGCTGTGGTGACTTTGGCAACAGTGCCTTTAGTTTCAGAACACGAGCCATGTCCCTTGTAGTTAGCAAGTTATCCTGTTATTCATTAAAAGCTCCAGTTTTGGGGCTTGAGAAGTGGCTCGGCAGTTAAGAGCGCTGACTGCTTTTCCAAAGGTCCTGAGTTCAAATCCCAGCTACCACATGGTGGCTCACAACCATCCATAATGGGATCTGATGCCCTCTTCTGAGGTGTCTGAAGACAGCTACAGTGTACTTACATGTAATATATAAATAAATCTTAAAAAAAAAAAAAAAAAAAAGTTGCTGGGCGGTGATGGCATGCACCTTTAATCCCAGCACTTGGGAGGCAGAGGCAAGCAGATTTCTGAGTTCGAGGCCAGCCTGGTCTACAGAGTGAGTCCCAGGACAGCCAGGGCTATACAGAGAAACCCTGTCTTGAAAAAACAAAAAACAAAAAACAAAAAACCAAAGTTTTTTTAAAAAAAGCTTGTTTTCTCTCAATATTACTGCTACGAACTCAAAAATAAAAATTACCTTCAGAAAAACAACCCCCCAGGATTTCCTATGTTTTTCTTTTGTCATCTTTAGACTTTAAATCGACCCAAACTAATTCATGTGTACTTTCCCATGCCCCTAAATCTCTTCCCAAGCCTTTTGTTACTTGCTATCTCTCTATATTTGCTCATTCTCATCTATGTACTACTTTTATAAATTTTACATAAAATCCCCTTTAAAACTAGGGTTTATAAACTATAACTATATATATCAGTAAATGAATAATGAAACCCATTGCTTCTTTATATGCTAATCTAAAAATTAAGATAAACTGTAACACCACTCAGGGATTCTATTATATTACCAAATGCTTCCTTAATAGGAAACTTCTTTCATTTGAGCATTTTACAACTTTACAATCAGAACATTAGTTCACTGGTGTTATAGTCAAATCTACTTCAATTCTATGGTTTACAACTGTGTGCATATAACCCACTTTTCAGATAGCAAGGAATACAAAGGCTATATTATCTTATATACTGAAAACTGTTCATACAGCAACATTCAGAATACAAAAATTAGATCAAGCTACAGCAAATGAAATTTTTACTCTACATCCGTCTCTGTAATTCATCAGTGAAATAAAATGGGAATATGAAAAAATTTCACACAACTATCTAGCATCCTTAAGATACAGTCTTGCTGTTAGGCATATTGTCTTCAAGTTGTGGGCTCAGGTCCTGCCTCTCAGCCCACCAAGAAATTGGGACTAGAAGCACACATATCTCCTCAGTCTCTTCCTTTAGCTTATAAGCAGCTTTAGTTTGTGGTAGGCATCTCCATCTAGCCCAAAAGAAGAATAGCATAAACCCACTCTTTAAAATCAGACAAAGAGGAAAAAAGACAAAAAATATGTTAGAACAATTATCTTAAAATTGGTTCTGGAGAGAAATTTATCACTAAGAATAGTTATCATTAAGAAACAATTAAGACCTTTAATCTCAGCACTTCGGAGGCAGAGGCAGGAGGATT
>NW_022196898.1:50968063-50981658 GCF_008632895.1 Mastomys coucha | reverse complement strand
AGAGGGGGTTGAAGAGATGATGGCTCAGGTTAAGAGCACTGATTACTCTTCCAGAGTTTCTGAGTTCAATTCCCAGCAACCACTTGGTGGTTCACAACCATCTGTAATGACCTCATCTAGTGTGTTTGAGGTCACCTACAGCATACTCATACACAGAAAAAAAAATTTAATCTTAAAAAAAAAAGAAAAAAAGGAAAAAAGAAAACAAGAAAGTAAAGAAAAGAGAAGACATAAAACGGGGGCACAAGCCTTTCATCCCAGCACTTGGTAGGCAAAGGCAGGTGGATCTATTAAGTTTGAGGCTAGCCTGGTCTAGAGACAAAGTTTCAGGACAGCCAAAGCTAAATAGAGAAACCCTTGTCTCAAAAAACACAACAAAACAAAGAAAGGAAGGAAAAGAAAATGGGTGGCTAACAGCACTTGCTGGTCTTGCTAAGGACCAACGTTCAGTTCCCAGCACTCACTTGGTACTTCACTACCATCTGTAACTCTAGTTCCAGGGGATCCATTGCCTCTTCTGGCCTCTGAAGGATCCTGCCGGCATCTCGCCCGGCACATGTAACACAAATATATACTCAGGCACATACTCATACACACACAAAGAAAATAAAATCAAAAGAAAGTGCTCCTCCACAACAGACTTTGGGTGCTTCTTGAAATGAGTAGGAAAAACTGTTTCAATTTCATCTGCAACATTTTAAAAAATGGTTGTCAACCTTTTGAAATCATCTTCCTTTGTGTTCCTTTCCTATGTGTTTGTGTTGCTCTTCTTTAATGTTCTCTTCTTAGTATTTCCTTTATTACCTATAACCCAATGATTCTGATTCCGTTCTCAATTCAAAGACTTTATATTTTAGAAAACCTAGAAACTAAAAAGAAAAAAAAATCGCTCTTTATAACTCTAATTCCCTCAAGTAACTAATATACCACACTAGCAATCTTTGCCTTCTGATTTCAAACAGATAACAGGTCCCCATTTCAACAAGCTCTGACACAAAAACTTATTTCACTGAATGACAAATGTTCTTTCTAGTATGGACAACTGGATGGACTAAGGCTGTTTTCCCTAGGCTTAGCTTCACATTGAACCCATTACAAGATCCTTTTACCATTAGAACCCCACTTCTGCCTGCTCACTAGCCTTTGTCTTAAATGTCTACTCTTTCAGTAGATTTTCTCATCTTCAATGAATCAAGCCGTCTTCCCTTTGAAAAAGTCTGTAACAACATCTAATAACCAACCAATGGCTCTCATACATACAGAGATGAGCTAATATACTGAACCTTTCAGAACGTAGCTCCCAAAAGCTTCTCTGTCCAGTTACTCAAGATAACCACAAAAACTGTATTCTCTAGCTTGTGTGTAACTGAATTGCTTACTATAGTCCTGAGCTCTCAAGCTTCCTTGAGAATCTAAGAACCATTATTTCTGTACTCTAGAAGACCCTTTCCTCCTGACCAAGTATTGCTTTGTCCAGATGCCTCCCGTTCCTTATACTCTCAGCACCGAGAACCTTCCCTTTTAGTCTATATTTAACAGTAATATTTTGTAATAAAATACTCTAAATTTACATTTATGAACAATTTATTCACTACCATACTCTTCTGGCACTAGCAATGCCTAACAAACATAGTAAGCATGTAAACCATCCATCCATATACTACCATGTCCAGCTCATATATTCTTTTTCTTTTTTAGCTCATATATTCTTAACCAATGAAGATTCAAACCTACCTCGCAGTGATGATCAAATATTGCACTTTCAGTAGTATTTGCTGACTTCTTTTTTTCAGCACAAGTTCCAAAAGATGAAAGTTGCTAGTATTAAAAAAAAAAAAAAAAAAAAAAAAAAAAAAAAAAAAAAAAAAAAAAAAAAAAAAAAAAAAAAAAAAAAAAAAGAGAGCGAGAGGAAATGATCTACCAAGCTAATAAAGAATACAACTGCTGCTGCACCGGGCAATCTCACAGTACAGCACTGAAGAAAACAAAGACTACTAGCAGCGTTGGGAAGTGCTCTTTCAAAGCTGTTGAGTAGGCACAAACTTCTTGTTTCAGATCAAGTGTTGTGTCTTCAACTTGTGTACTCTTCTTTGGTGTTGTTGGTTGTTGCGGGTCTGTTCCTTGCCTGATCTGAACTTGAAGCAGCAGTTTCAGGTGGTAAAGTCTGTTCCGTTACACTTCATACTAGAGGTAGAAACAAAGATAAAGTAAGCTATTAAAGAACCAGGGTCAAAGGGTGGGAGGCTTAGCATCACTGTCCAGTGATGCAGGTACTTGAAAGTGTTCACACTTGAGTGCTCAAGTAAGGATGTCCTATATCCTCTGCCAAGGACCCCAAATTATCCCACCCAAAGTCCAGCTAATCTCCCCATCACTTGCAAAGTTATGATGTCCAGCTAGCACAAGCATCTTACAGACATCTAACAGTGTGTTAGGCTTTATGGAAAAAGAAAAACAAAAACAAAAAACTCCCCCTTGAAGTATGCAATCTAGATCAGAAAAGCTACACTGGAGAAAAGTAGAATAGAGAACACAAAATTCAGCTACTAGGCTAACCACCCGGCTAACACACCACACCACTGTACACCACTGTACTAGCAGCAAAGCAATACAGCAAACACACCCAACTAAGAGGGAATCTGAACAGAACCTGGAAAGTTAAGAGTAAATAAACTAAGTATCCTTGCATAAAGATCACCTTAAGACAAGCCTGAACAACACAATTCTAAGTTCTTTGAAATAGGAACACAGTAGCATTGTGTGATATGCATGCATGGATGTCAAGATAGTTTTTTGGATGTCACCTTAAGTTGCTCGGACTGAACTCAATTCCTTTGCCTACTGTGCCATTTTGTTGGCCCTCATGGCATTGGGGGTGGGGTGGGGTGGGCAAGACACCATATCTCTTTGTAGTCCCTGCTGTCTTTAAATTCTGTAGACCAGGCTAGGCTGACCTCAAACTCAGGGATCAACCTGACCTGCCTCTGCTCTTATGGAATTTTTTTTTAAAGCCTGTCTTCAAGTCAATACCTCTGGCATGGATGGACAATAACAAGGGTGGTGCATTTCAGAGTAACTGACTAGGTCAGCCTGGATAGAAGAGAGGGTCGGTAACAGTGGGAAGAAAGGTACTGAGACAGCTGCAGTGGAACCAGATTATGAGAGAGAAGGAGTTCCTGCAAACTGTCTTCTGACAGACTACCAGGGCACAAGCACTATGGCACATTTGTGTGCCCACACATATACACACAAAATAAAATGCAATGAAAACTATTACAAGCCACTGAAATGGTTCAGCATGTAAAGACTTTTCCACCAAGACTCTCAGGACCCACGTGGTGGAAGAGAGCTGACTTGGCAAACTGTCCTCTGACATCTACACAATTGTGTACTTGCATACTGATAAACTCAAGTACAAAGAAAATAAATGTAAAAACAATATGTTATTTTAGATGAGGTTTTTCCTATGTTGCCTGGGCTGGTCTTGAATTCTTGGCCCCAGGGAATTTTCCCACAATCTCACCACCCAAGATGCTAGGACTACAGGTGCATATTACATCTGGCAACTGTTTTGTATAAAAAGAAAAATGGTAGACAAGTTGAGAGATAAATATTTTCATTTGAAAAACATCATGATGGCTTACTGAATAAAGGTATTTATTTGGTGCACAAGCCTGAAAACTTGAGTTCAATCTCTGGGACCCTCCTGTAAAGGCAGACAGAGGGAAAAAATCCAAAGTTGTCTTCTGACTTCCATACCTTGACCCCCCCCCACCTTGGCATACTCATAATCAAATACAATAATTAGGAAAACAAGAATGACTATAAGGTAATCTAGATGTGGTAGGACATGCCCACAATTCCAGAACTACATAGAGTAACCATGTTTCAGAAAACAAAGGCTGTGGGGCTGGTGAGATGGCTCAGCAAATCCCAGCAACCACGTGGTGGCCCACAACCACCCATAATGAAATCTGATGCCCTCTTCTGGTGCATCTGAGGACAGCTACAGTGTACTCATTTATAATAATAATAAATAAATCTAAAAAAAAAAAAAGAAAAAGAAAAAAACAAACAAACAAAAAAAAACAAAGGCTCTGTGGAATGAAGCATGTCTTTGATCCTAGCACTGGAGAGGCAGAGACAAGCAGGTATCTGTGAGCTCAAGGCCAGCATAGTCTACAAAGCAAGTTCCTGGACACTCAGGGCCACGCAGAGAAACCCTGTCTCAAACCACCTCCAATAAAATAAAATAAAATAAAATAATGTAAAATAAAGTGCTAAAAATGATGGGCTTGGTGATATATACCTTTAATCCCAACAGTCAGGAAAAAGAGGCAGAGATTCTCTGTGAGTTCGAGGCCTGCCTGGTCTTGAGTTCCAGGACAGCTAGGGATACATAGAAAAACTGTCTAGTTAAAAAAAGAATCCAAGATATCCAGGGCTATACAGAGAAACCCTGTCTCGAAAACCCAAAAAAGCCAGGCAGTATTGGCACACGCCTTTAATCCCAGCATGTGGGAGGCAGAGGCAGGCGGATTTCTGAACCTGGTCTACAGAGTGAGTTCCAGGACAGCCAGGACTATATGGAGAAACCCTGTGTCAAAAAAAAAAAAAAAAAAAAAAAAAAAAAAAAAAAAAAAAAAAATTCCAGTAGGAAATATGTGTACTAATGAATTAAAATTCTTGCCCTCGAAGTTCAAATTTATGATGCATTAATTAGCGGGTCTTAAGTTTAAATACACCACATGCACTACAAGTGATGCACACAAATTAAGTTTACTTTGACCTTTGTTTTCTTCCTCCTTTGTGTGTTTTGTGGTGCCTAGAACTGAACCCTGTATCTCATTCATGCTAGGCAAATGCTCTACTGCTGAGCTACACCTCTTCTGGAATGAAGATTAATGATACACTTTAGATAATGTTGGGCTGAGATGGTGTACTCCTTTAATCTTAGCACTTGAGAAGCATAGGAAGACAAACTGAGTGAGGCCAGCCTGACCTAGAGTTCAAGGACAGCCAAGGCTACACAGTAAAGGCCAAACCAACCAACCAACCAACCAACCAACCAACCAACCAAAAAAAACCCCAAAACTTTAGATAACAATATAAATTGCCAAGCTGACAGATCTGAGTTCATGGCCAGCTTTGTCTATAGATCAGGTTCCAGGACAGAAACCCTGTCTTGAAAACTAAACAAAATAAATAAATAAAAATACAAGCCATAATTAATTAAGGGGAACTAAAAATTGATGCAACTATCCTTTTGTGTATATTTAGTAGTAACAACTAGGTTGGGCTGTTAGTGATCTGGATATACTAGGGACATTTAAAATTATGTATCTAGCATGGAACTGCTATTAAATGCAACAGTTAGGGTGAAAAGCTAAAGAAATTATCTTCCAACAAAAAACTACTCTATGCTAGATGTTTTTGAGACACCGTGTAGTAGAACATGACCTTGAACTTTTAACAGTCCCTGGAGTTGGGATTGCCGGGTTTGCTCTATATTCAGTTTTATGCTGGGCTGGGGACTGAACCCAGAACTTTGAGCACACCAGTCAAACTCTTAAGCTATATACCCAGCACATACATTTGTACACCTACATTTCTAATTTAAACTTTCCTGCTGGTCATGGTGGTGCATGCCTTTAATCTCAGCATTCAGGAAGCAAAGACAGGCAGATTTCTATGTGTTTGAGGCCAGCCTGATCTACAGAGAGTGTTCCAGGACAGCCAAGGTTATACAGAAAACCTGTCTCAAGGGGTAGGGTATCTAAACATCACACTAACATATCTAATAAAAAAATAAATTAAAAAAAAAAATCACACTAATGTCAAAACAAATTTAACAAATTTAATTACTCAAAATGTTAATGTACACATGTAACTGACCAAATAAATCAAGGTTCTGACATTCCTTGAAATTAATGTTATTTTATAATTACAATATATTTCAGTTCAACTTATTCCCCATTCCCACAATTTGGGCAGGGTTTCTCTTTATACTCCTACAACTTCCTCTGTAGACCAGGCTAGCCTCAAACTCAAAGATCTACCTGCTTCTGTCTCCCAGCTGCTGGAATCAAAGACATGAACCACCATGCCCAGTTCTCAAGTTACATTTTAAATGTTTAATAGCCACACCAAGCTTAGTGGCTAAAGCACTGCAGAATAAGCCATCAACTGAGAAGGAAAACGTATGTCTTTTTGTTGTTGTTGCTTTGTTTTTTGAGACGGGTTTCTCTGTGTAGCCTTGGCTGTCCTGGAACTCTCTCTGTAGACCAGGCTGGCCTCAAACACATAGAAATCTGCCTGTGTGCCTGAGTGTGCCACCACTGCCCGGCTGAAAAGCATGTCTTTTAAAGCAACACTAAGTTTACTGGGCAAAGATTTCAACTAATAAAAAAAGGAGGCAATATCCAAAGACTTGCTTGCTTACTGGAGTTTGCAGTTACCAAGTTGGAGAAACAGAAATGCAATATATTTTCTGTAATTTTAAACCAATGGTAGTTTACCTGTGCAATGTTGGGAAAGAGCAGAGACATTTATTTTCAACTTTATATTAATGCTGTATCTTAGCATTAAAAGACATTAGGTATTTCTAAAGTTTTGTGTTGTTTTGTTTTTTAGTTATTATTAACCACATTCAAGTAGAAACCACCTAATGCAAGATAAAGGGAATTTCTAAATCCTGCTTGGGTAAAAGGGACTTAAAAACAAGTTCCTTGGTAGTGGTGGCACACACCTTTAAGACCAGTACTCATAAGACAGAGGCAGGTGGATCTCTGAATTGAGGCCAGACTTGTCTACAGTGAGACCCTGTCTTGGGATGATGGGATTCAAGAAGAAAAACAAAACAAAACAAAAACAACAAGTTATTCCAGGCAGTAGTGATGCAGGCAGGAAGATCTCTGAGGTTAATAAAGCCAGCTAGTTCCAGGATAGCCAAGGCTACACAGAGAAACCCTCTCGTGAAAAACATATATGTATATGTATATACATATATATACACACATGTATATACGTGTGTATATATATATACACACACACACTCAAAAACCAAAAAACAAGTCACAGCAGTTTCAGCCATATAAATTATTGCCACTGACTAAATTTTTATAGTTGTAACCACTGTATAAAATTCTGAATTTGTTTTATGTTGTGAAACAAGTTCTCCCTATGTAGGCCAGGATGGCTTCCAACTCAAGATCCTCCTGTCAAAGCTTTCCAACTGCTGAAATAAAAGTTTGGTTCAACTTTGGTTCAAAAGATCTCAAAATGGTTCTCCCTTTGTTTTCAGAAAAGAAAGCTTCAAAAGACACAATTCTTTGTGTCTTACAAAATGTCAACATTTCAACTTGATTTTGCAAGTCTTAACATTTTACTACTCAAAAAAAAAAGGCTGGCGAGATGGTTCAGCGGCTAAGAGCACTGACTGCTCTTCCAAAGGTCCTGAGTTCGAATCCCAGAAACCACATGGTGGCTTACAACCATCGGTGATGAGATCTGACACCCTCTTCTGGTGTGTCTGAAGACAGCTATGGTGCATTACACCAGAGCAAGCGGGGCCGGAGTGAGCAGAGGTCCTGGCAGCTACGTGATGGCTCACGGCCATCTATACAGCTACAGTGTACTCATACACATAAAATAAATAAATTTAAAAAAAAAAAAAAAAGCATCCAAAAGGAACTTCCATGTATCACCTACCTTGCTGAAAAAAGTATAGCCCTCATCCTCATAGATGTAGTTAATGACATTAAACTGTGTACTTCAAAAAAGGTCAAAACTAAGGTTTACATTACATAAAAATGGAATGACCAAGGGGCTACTTGAAGGGAGAGCATGAAAGAAAAAAAATTGCTTTAAAGGTTACACTAAGTCAGAACTTATTTTTATGAAAAAAGAAAACCTATCTCCTGTGCTTCAAATACTTTGCAGCTGCTATAAATACTCATTATGATGGTAAACATCCAGAGCAGCTGCAAAGTCAACTACCATCTTTTTAAATTTCAGTTCTAAGAGTAAAAAGAAACAAGGGTAAATATTAGATCCAAGTTTTTTTTGTTTTGTTTTTGTATTCTGATACAAGGTTTCTCTAGATGTGGCTCTGGTTGTCCTAGAACTTGCTCTGCAGATCAAGTTGGCCTTAAACTCGGAGATCTGCCTGCTTCTGCCTCAGGAGTGCTAGGTTTGTAGTGATGGGACTAAAGAAGGCATGGGCAACTGCTGCCTAAATTTTATAACTTATATATATATATATATATATACTTGTGGCTGTTTGGCTGCTTATGTATACAATCTGCTTCTTATCCACATTAATAATTATATTGCCTGTCAATTTAGTAATGAGTTTCCTTTCAAGTACCTAAAATGAAGATGGTCGACAGGCATGGTGGTAGTACACGCCTTTAATCCTGCACTTGGGAGGCAGGAACAAGCAAATCTTACAGAGATTACAAGATTACAGAGATTACAAATCTTACAAGGCCAGCCTGGTCCACAGAGTCAGTGCAAAGGCCAGACAAGGCTATACAGTGAGACCCTAACTCAAAAATAGAAAAGGAAAAGAAAGGAGGAGGGGAAAGGCAGACTGAGCATTTTGGTAGCTTGAATTAATAACTTATAATTTGGAACTTACTTTTTTAAAAGGTAGGTTAGAGCAAGCAAGCTGTCTGGACAGCCAGTTCAAAGCTAACCTAGGCTACATAGTTTAATGCCATAACCAAGAAACAAAAGAAAAACAACCTTGGCAGTTTTGGGAACTACAAGTTCACAGCAACCTAACAGAATGCAACTGTCCAAACTCAACTACGACCTTTAAGCATCTTTAGTTCCTTTCTGCCTGTCCCCCTCAACTACTTAAACAGCACTATCTTTCTGCTCACTTTAGTCGCAGACCAGGAAACAAAGTGGCCTTATAATGTTCAGATTGTTTTCTGCAGTGGAAAGTGTTAAGGAGTACTCCCTGCTCACCTGTGAGTCAAGTTGGAGACCAGCCACAAAGGTGTTTCTAACGTTAACTCTTTAAAGCAAAAGAACCGGAGCACTAAGATTTCGTACTGTCGAAACATTCGATGGTAAAATCTTCCCCATTTGCTTTCCGACCAGGGCTCTAACACTAGATACATGACAAAGCCAAGCCATTCATTACACAATGTAGGCCAGCGCTTGCACCACGTAGGGAGGGCACCACGGAACTCTCCTAACGCCTGCCATTTACCCCAGACAGAAAGGTGGGAGACACGTGCCTAGAACGGGGCCCGACTCCCTTTTCAAATGTCAAGGAGTAGTTAGGTGTGGAGACCCAGCCAAAACAGACTGTGAGTAAAGGTGTCAATTCCGCCGCGCTGGGGTCAGATATGGCTGAGGGAAAAGAGGTGTCCCTAAGCACTTTCCTTAGATGGAACGGGGTCTCAACCCACACACAAAGAAGGCGCCACTGCCGCACTGCGCTCTGGTAGTCGTAGTCGTATCCTCAAAGCCAGGGACGGCCAAGAAAGACAAGGTCCGGAAAAAAGAACAGGCCCTTCGCCCCGGCCTCTTCCAGTTGCACACAAAGGACCGCGCCACCACCCCCTCACCCCTCCCGCCGGGACTTGTAGTTCCCTTTCCCCCGCCAAGCCGCAGAGGGGGAAGAGGACAGACTACAGCTCCCGGCAGCCTTCGCGCCCAAGCCCCGCACCCTCTGCCTCCATCTTGGCTGCGGTCGGAGTCTCCATTTTCGCTCCCTCCCCCCACTTCAGTCACCAACACCACCACCACCACCACTACACGCACCTCCAGGCCTCAACTCCTCACTAAGGCTCCGCGGCCTGCCCTGAGACAGAGACGGTTGAACCCAGGGCGAAAAAGGAAGCCCGGGTTTGGAACTCACACTGAGCTCTCCTCCATCCGGAATTCTCCGAGTGTCCACTCGGACACTCAAAAGTCCCTCCTGTTAATCTGAGTCTCCTCAGCTGTCTTCACCCAGGCTTGTTGCTACCCCCAATTTAACCCTGAGGTCGTACTCACCCCAACAGCTCAGCGCCCCCTCTCCAGCGCCGCCATAAGCAGCACGGCCCGGTACGTAGGAATAAATCTCGCTTCTCTCGCGAGAGTTGCAGGCTCCGAGCGCGTGCACGGGAAGGTGGGGGGGCGGCGTGCTCTCAGTACGCTTGCGCCCTAGGGCTGAGTGACGCCAACCCGTGACCTGCGTTTATCCACCAGCAAGATGGTGACTGTGTTCTTTTATACGCTCGCCCCTGAGTCCTGCCGGGAGCAATCTCGGCGTTTACTGACTCGGCGGCGACGCTGGGGGCGGGGCGGAGAGTGACTTTAGGCGTCTCCGGTTTTCGCGAGCCAGAATGCTTTCGGCCACGAGGCTTGAGTAAACCTTAAGTAGGAACAATTCTGAGAGCAGATCCGGGAATGGCGTGAATAAAGAGATTTTACTTTCCTCAGCAATAATCTGGGAGTCCAAACCGCAGTTTCTCTTTAGTCACGGGACAGTCTTTCTCCTGTCTCCTACATTAGAATGGATTTCATTGGTCTGGAGAAAAGTTTTAAACAAAGTAATTTGTAAATCTTAACTGAGACCCTTCTGTCTTCCGGAAACTACGTTGCTTGCGACAGACAAAAATAAGAGAGGCTGTATAAATAAAATCTAAAATTCCCCTAACTACTTTAACTGTTCTTTTCACTTACCAGAAGATATTTGTAGAGTGTCAGTCTGAATTAAGTATTTTAAAAGGCTGAAATCAGGGTATAAACATGATTTCACCCGACTGAAGTAGAGGAGTGTGATGGTTAGATCTAACCATTGCAAACTTTATTAGGCTGCCCTGTCAAAATCGAGTAAAACAATTACTTTACTTTCACTGACTATCTTGTTGGGTTTTTTTGTTTTAGTTTTTGGTTTTTCGAGACAGAAATCCATCTGCCTCTGCTTCCCAAGTGCTGGGATTAAAGGCATGCGCCAGCACCGCCCCGCTTTGGTTTTTTGTTTGTTTTTTTGAGACAGGGTCTATGTAGCCCTGGTTGTTCTGGAACTCACTATGTAGCGCGCGCTGGCCTGGAACTCAAGGAAATCTGCCTGCTTCTGCCTGCTGGGATTAGAAGTGTGGACTACCATGCCCAACTTCAGCAGCCCTCTTAACCATTTTGGGTAAAAGCTACCCCCCCAGGACACTCCCATCTACTTCCTACTTTTGTGGGAGAGTAGAACATTCTCATCCAAATGTACTTTCCTTGTGGGGCAGACAGGGACTCACCCAGAACTTGCTGTATAGATCTAGCTGGCCTAGAACTCATGAGATTCCCCTTCCTCTGGTTCTCCAGTCCTGGCATTAAAGGGGTGTGCCACCCCAACCTGCCAAATGTACTTCTTACGCATACTTTTAGTTGGTTACTTAGAGAAATTGCAGACCTCTATAGACATAGGTAGGGCTCTAAGGGGAACAAATTACATGTAATAAAATAAGCAACAAATATGAATATTGTCCCCCACTCTGTGTGTGTATTGGAAACCCCAAGTTGGATACTGGGTGCTGAGAGATGTGTGTTGAAGTCAACAAAGCTGAAAGGAGTTGACATGTGAAGAGCCCTTTGACATCAGACATGGAGATTAAGTTTGGAGCTTGCAAACTGGTTCTCAGTCTTGCTTTGGGGATTACATTTAAGAGATTGTACGAATCTCAGAAAAGACTTTGAACTTTGGACTTTAAAACAAGTTTGAGACAGTTAAATACTATGAGGACTTTTGTTTTTCAAGACAAAGTTTCTCTGTGTAATAGCCCTGGCTGTCCTGGAACTCACTTTGTAGACAAGGCTGACCTTTGACTCACAGAAATTCACTTACTTTCATGTACCACCACTCCTGGCCAACTATGAGGACGTTTGAGATTGGACTGAATGCATTTCTGCATTAGCATATGGCTGCAAGCATCTGGAGGCCAGGAACTGGAATGTGGTAGTTTGAAAGAGAGTGGCTCCCCCATCAGCTCTTAGGGAGTTACACTATTAGAAGGTGTGGCCTTGCTGGAGCCAGCACTTCCCATATAGACTATGCTGGTTTAGAAACTGTACAGACCTACCCAGCTTCGCTTCCCAGATCCTAAGATCAAAGGGGTTTCCTATCCTTCTCAACTCACTTTTCTCTTTTTAGCTTCCCTTTATCAATCCAAGAAAGATCTTTCCAGAGGACAGAGATGGAAGAGTGACACTTGTTTTGGACAGAGATTCCAAGGCCTTGAATTTGGGAATCTTCATCTATGTAATACATGTTCTTTCCCTCCTTCCCATCACTCTCTCCCCTCCTTTCTTCTTTCTTTTTTTGTCAGGGTCTCTAACAGTAGCCCAGACTTGGGCGGAGTGTGTCATAAACCTCCTGCCTCAGCTTCTCAAGTGCTGGGATCGCACGCCTGTTCCACCAAGTCTGCCCTAAAACATAACCTTTGCTGACTACTGTTTACTCGTCTAGTGTTACGTGTGACCTATGTTGTCACCACTCCCTCTCTGAAGCTCCAGAGCACTCTTCCTTTGTGGATTGTTAGATAGTATGTAGTATTTACATGGAAGGAGCAATAAAGATAGTGTGCAAGCATCAACTATCTTTTTGTAAGTGGCTCCCATGTCCTGTGCATCGAATAAAATGTTTTCCTATTTACCATAATTAACATGGACTAAAATTATTGAAAATTTTAGTAGAAAAAGAAGAAGAAGAAATTTCTTTGCACTTTATTCAACTTTGGGGATGTTTATCTTAGTAAAGAAAACTGGATGCTAGGTTCTGTGGCACATGTTTGTAATCCTAGCTACTTTTGAGGCTGAGGTAGAAGTATGGGAAAGTGTGAAAACAGTATGGACAAGTTAATGAGAACTTGCCTCAAAATAAAAAGACAGACCGACAGATTGATAAGGAACCCAGCACAGTAATATATCTCTCTAATCTCAACACTCGGCTGGCAGTGGCAGGTGGAGCCTACATAATGAGTTTCAGAACAGCCAGGCTATGCAGAGAGACCCTTTCTAAAACACCAAATAAAAAATAACAGACTGAAAAAAAACAAAACAAAACAAAACAAAAAAAAAGGGCTGGTGAGATGGCTCAGCAGGTGGCTCACAACCACCCATAATGAAATCTGACACACTCTTCTGTGTACTCATTTATAATAATAAATAAATCTTTAAAAAAAAATAACAGACTGCTTGAATTTTTATGTTTGTTTGTTTTTTCGAGACAGAGTTTCTCTGTATAGTCCTGGCTGTCCTGGAACTCAACTTTGTAGACTGGCCTCGAACTCAGAAATCCACCTGCCTCTGCCTCCCAAGTGCTGGGATTAAAGGTGTGCACCACCACCGCCCGGCTAAATCTTTTTTTTTTTTTTTTTTAAGGAGACTGCTTGAATTGTTAACTACTTTCCTTGCTCCATTCAGCTTCCCCTAATGGAAGCATATCTTTTCTTAATAAATTGACTCAGATTCTTTATAAAAAGCAAGAGAAGCCGGGTGGTGGTGGCACACACCTTTAATCCCAGCAACGTGGGAAGCAGAGGCAGGTGGATTTCTGAGTTAGAGGCCAGCCTGGTCTACAGAGTGAGTTCCAGAACAGCCAG
>NW_022196898.1:50966060-50968053 GCF_008632895.1 Mastomys coucha | reverse complement strand
AAAAAAAAAAAAAAAAAACAAACCAATAGAAGAAGGGTTGGTGATGTAGCTTGGTGGTCCTAGGTTCACACAAAGATGAAGACAAAAAGGAAAAAGAAAAATGAATATGATTCTACTCTCAGGGAACTCTCAGCTTAACATCATTAAATAATCACAAAACCAATATAAATGTGTAAGTGCAGTAAAGGACAGATACACAGCGGTATTAGAACAGATAATCTCCAGCTATGAGAAAGTCATCTTGAACTGTAAGAGGAAGTAGTATTCTCTTTGTGTTTGAAAAGCTTCCTTTCTGCCTCTCCCTGTTGGCCCAGTCATCCATGCCTCCTCAGTGCCCTCCCTCTCTGTCTTATTGCACTTCCCTAAGCACAGACACTCGCATCACAGTCATAGCTCACTCTATTATAATTATTAGTTTATACCAGCTAGTGACTTCAGGACAGGAATGCTGACATTCATTTTGTTTCCCTGCTTCCTGACAGTGCCTGGCCTAGACAAGTTTGAAAGACTTGAATGACTTGCACTGGACAGCTAGTCATTGGATAGCAGAGAAGGCATTAGAAAGTGGTAAATGCTTATAATCCCAGCACTCCAGAAATAGGAGGCTCAGAGTTGGCTACATAACCAGTTTCAAGCCAGACTAAGGGTAAATTAGACTCTCCCCATTTCTCTCTCTCTCTCTCTCTCTCTCTCTCTCTCTCTCTCTCTCTCCCTCCCTCCCTCTCCCTCTCTCTCTTTCTTTTTTGTTGGTTTTTCGAGACAGGGTTTCTCTGTGTAGCCCTGGCTGTCCTGGAACTCACTCTGTAGACCAGGCTGGCCTTGAACTCAGAAAAATCTGCCTGCCTCTGCCTCTCAAGTGCTGGGATTAAAGGCTTGTGCCACCACTGCCGGGCAAAGACTATCTCAAAAACAAAAACAAAAACAAAGAGGCGGGAGTGAGAGGGAGGTAACAGAATAATATTATTTGTTTGGATCCCTTGCTCACCCTTCACAAGCTGGGAAACCACACATGCTCTCCTCCCCTCAGCTCTGCCCCACCCTGAGGAGAAAGCTCCTGGCTAACCTTTCCCCCTTTGCATTTCAGGCAACCAGGGGTTCAGTTTTTAGCCATATATGGGCACAATCCCAGCTCCAGGCTGACACATCATC
Organism: Mastomys coucha; assembly: GCF_008632895.1. NCBI lineage: Eukaryota > Metazoa > Chordata > Mammalia > Rodentia > Muridae > Mastomys > Mastomys coucha. Next base: position 50,966,904 of record NW_022196898.1, on the reverse strand, counting down.
ACTAAGAGCTATAAAACCCTCTTGCTGTAGCTGGGTGCTCTATTTTCCTGGCCCCATTCTTTGGGACTGGTGAACCCCCCCTGGAAGCAGCATCTCACAAACCTACCTTTATCTTCTTGTAACCTGGTCTAATCTGGCCTATATTGTGTTGGAAAACCTACTGAATATGATTTGAAAGACAAATTATTTATTCTTTCTACAATTATGACTCATAAGTAGCAGTATCTTTTATTTTAAGAAGAGGGTACTGGACCCACTGAAATTGAAATTAGAGATGGTTGTGAGCTGACATGTGCTTGCTGCCCAGAGAGGGCTAGAAAGTGTCATATTCCCGAGTTACAGACCCACGTAGGTAGAACTGAGTCCAGCAAGTGCTTTGAACTGCTTAGTCATTTATTCAGCGCCTATAGACAGCTTGTCATTGTTGTTTGTTTGTTTTGAGACAGGTGTATATGCGTAGCTCTGACTGACTGACCTAGGACAGTTTGGCCTGGAACTTAATTAAAAAATCTACTGCTGGGCTGGTGAGATGACTCAGTGAGTAAGAGCACCGACTGCTCTTCCAAAGGTTCAAATCCCAGCAACCACATGGTGGCTCACAACCATCCATAATGAAATCTGACACCCTCAGCTACAGTGTACTTATTATAATAATAAATAAATTTATAAAAAAAAACCTATTGCTTCTGCTTCAGATGCTGTGATTAAAGGCAAATACCATAACACCTGGTTTTGGAGGTTTTGAGTAATAGCACACAGGTGTTGTAGTAAACTTGGCTCAACACAGAGAACACAGATTGACAATAATAGATCATTGCAATAACATGAGGTTTATTGATCCACA
>NW_022196898.1:50955649-50965366 GCF_008632895.1 Mastomys coucha | reverse complement strand
GCCTCGAACTCAGAGATCCACCTGCCTCTGCCTCCCAAGTGCTGGGATTAAAGGCATGCGCCACCACCTCCCGGCCAGAACTCTGTTTTTCACTTTATTACTTCAGTGTTTTGAGTTTTGTTTGTTTGTTTGGTTTTTGTTAGTATTCCATTAAATGAAAAAAAAATTGGCCAGTGGGGAACCCTTTTATTATTTATTTATTTATTTATTTATTTTACATGAATTTAAATTTAGTCAACATTTTAAGGACTATTTTGTTCTGACATTATACTGGTTTTTTTTGTTTGTTTGTTTTTGTTTTGTTTTGTTTTTGTTTTTCAAGACCGTGTTTCTCTGTGTATCTTCCCTGGCTGGCCTGGAACTCACTCTGTAGACAAGGCTGGCCTTGAACTCAGAAATCCACCTGCCTCTCATTATACTGTTCTTATATGAGAAAGTTAAAAAGTGAAGGTTTGTCTGTGTGTGTGTGTGTGTGTGTGTGTGTGTGTGTGTCTGAAACTATGAATGTAGAGAATGGGAGAGAGGTCCACGCACAGGGCATCAAAGCAGGAACATGTACCAGAGCAAAATTCCCACTCAACCAATTGAGCCTGAGGGTGGTATACATCTATAATCCTAGGGAGGCTGAAGCAGGAGGATGAGGACTTCAAGGACATCTTCAACTTCATGATGAATTTAAGACCAGGCTGAGCCATGGAGACTCTGTTTCAAAATAAGCAAAACCAAAATTCCTGAGTGTCATCAGGTACGCCATTAATCCCAGCATTTAAGAGGCAGAGGCATGTAGATCTCTGTGAGTTCAAAGTCAGCCTGGTTTACAGGCCAGCCTGGGCTGCATTGTGAGACAAAACAAAACAAAATTAAAATTGATGCAATAATTATAATTTTGTCCTAGAACACTACAATCCAAATATTTTTATTCCTTAACCTGTCAATTACAGATCGTATTAATAATAACATAATGACACTATGATGAAAATGTCGGCCTGTTACCCTGACAGTTGAGGAGCTGAAGCAGGAGGAATCTGACATTCAAGGCCAGCACCAGCTTAGGCAGCAAAGACACCCAGGGCTACCAAATGAAATCTCAAAGAACAAAAATCGTAATGTAAGTAACAGTGTAGGAGAAAAAAACAGAAAAAAACCAGCATTGGACTTAGAGGAAGGGTTGTGTGAATGTACAAAACTGTTGGAGTTTTAAGCAGTCACTATGAGATCACAGCTCAGAGAGCCAGGGAACCTGAGAGGAGCAAAACACATTTACCTGTCTGTCGTGTGTGTGTGTGTGTGTGTGTGTGTGTGTGTGTCTGTGTGTCTGTGTGTCTGTGTGTGTGTGTGTGTGTGTGTCCGCGCACGGGGGCGGGAGGCGGGGAGCGGGGATGCACGCACACACCTGGCTCTGCCTTCAGAATGCTGGAATTAAAGGTCTGCACAATCACACCTAGCCCTAACGTATTTTTAATTTAGCTCACCTTACTTAGCTCCTGACAAAAGTCATCTGTACTTAGAATATTGCAATGGTCTACGGGTTCAGCATGCTCTATGCTCCATCTGATTCTCTAGGCCCATTGTTCACTGTGATTTTGTTCTACCACCGTTTGGCCCTTCCAACACTGCAAGTTTATATCTGCTTCAAAACCTAAGAATCTGTTGTTGTCTGGCCTGGAAAACTTCGCTCTGCTATCATCTATCTGGCCTGTTGGCATCATTCTGGATTCAGCTCAGTTGCCAGTGGCCCAGCCTTATAACCACCACTCTCATGTTATTTACTGTTGCTATCCAAAATTAACATATTTATGAATTTGTTTATTGCCCATCTTCATGAACTCAGACACAAAGCTCTTGGTATGGTTGATCACTGTATCTGTAAAAATCACACCAGTGACTTCATAATCAGTAAATAATATATTAGCAGGATAAATGAACTAACATGTTTTAATGAATCTAAGGTTGTATTGATTGTATTTATTGTGATCATTTATGGATGATCAATAAGTAAATATGTTGTCAGTTTCCACCAGGTGGTGGTGGCACACACCTTTCATCCCAGTACTTGAGAAGCAGAGGCAGGCGGTTCTCTGAGTTCTAAGCCAACTCTGGTCTACAGAGTGACAACCAGGGCTACACAGAGAAACCCTGTCTCAAAAACAAAAACAAACAAAAAAAAAAACCCAAAAAGCAAAAATAGGGGCTGGAGAGATGGCTCAGAAGTTAAGAGCACTGTCTGCTCTTCCAGAGGTTCTGAGTTCAATTCCCAGCAACCACATGGTGGCTCACAACCATCTATAATGAGATCTGGTGCCCCCTTCTGATGTGTAGGCATACATGCAGACAGAACATTGTATACATAATAAATAAATAAATCTTAAAAAAAAAAAAACAACAAAAAGAAAGAAAGGAAGGAAGAAAAAATATGTTGCTGGTTTTGTTATGATATGCTACTTTAATTGGCTGGATCATTTTGGGTTTGTTTTGCTGTGTAGCCCAGGTTGGCCTCAAACTCATGATCTTATTTCATCAGCCTCCTGAGTGCTGGCCTTCCAGGCGTGTACTACCTTGCCAGCCTGGAATTTATATATACATATATTATTTGTATCAGTGTGTTGTTTGCATATGTGTATGGGGACTACTAGTGTGCCTGATACCTACAGAAGTCAGAAAAAGGCATCAGGTCTTTTTTTTTTTTTTTTTTTAACAATGTTTCTTTGTGTAGCCTTAGCTGTCCTAAAACTAGGTCTGTAGACCAGGGTGACCTTGAACTATCAGAGATCTTCCCAGAGCCAAGATTAAAGGAACGTGCCTTTAATCTGAAACTCAAGTTACAGATTGTTGTGAGCCACCATGTGGGTGCTAGAAACTGAACCAGAGTCCTCTGCAAGAGCAAACGATGCTCTTACTATTGAGCTGTCTCCCCAGCCCTTTCTTTCTTACTTTTTTCAAGTATGTTTTTGTTTATTTATTTTTGTGTTTATGAGTTTATATGAGTTTGCAGGTTCCTGTGGAAGCCAAAAGAGGGCACTGGATCCACTGGAACTGGAGTTACATGCAGTTTTAAGCCCACCCCATCTCTGCATGTGTTTGTGTGCTACGTGTGTGTGTGTGTGTGTGTGTGTGTGTGTGTGTGTGTGTGTGTGTGTGTGTGTGCGTGGTGGTGGTGGTTTGAACAGGAATAGTCCCCATTGGCTCATCTGTTTGAACGCTTGGTCATTAAAGAGTGGTGCTACTTGACAGATCCAGATGTAGAACTGTCAGCTCTTTTTCCGACACCACGTCTGCTGTGTGCTGTCAGGTTTCCTGTCACGATGACAAAGGACCAAACCTCTGAATTGTATGCAAGCCCAAATTAAGTGCTTTCTTGTGTGAGAGTTGCCTTGGTCATGGTGTCTGTTCTCAGCAATAGGACACTGATTAAGACAGTAAGGGTGCTGGGAACTGAAACATTTTTACACATGTATTTTGATCACATTTGCTTGGTGTTTTACATATTCAACATCTAGTATTTGAGCATTTGGTTCTTTTTTTTTTTAATATTTATTTATCTTATATGTATGTGTACACTGTAGCTGTACAGATGGCCGCTCGCTCTGGCATAATTCACTGTAGCTGTCTTCAGACACACCAGAAGAGGGAGTCATATCTCATTACCGGTGGTTGTGAGCCACCATGTGGTTGCTGGGATCTGAACTCAACCTTCAGAAGAGCAGTCAGTGCTCTTACCCATTGAGCCATCTCACCAGCCCTCAGTCCCAGTCCTTTTAACAGCTGCTATTAAAAACTGTTTAAAATAAGTAAAGCAAGTTAATAGTCAATCAAACTCATGGTCGTGTTACATTCTAGTCTGGGTTATCACAGATATACATCTTGGGTTGAAGAGATAATAGGTGACTGGAGACAGGCAATGTTTGTTCAGATATGTTATGAATAGATCAATAGTCTTCAAAAATCTGAGACTCACAATATAGCATTTAAACATAATTATATTAATTTAAGACTTTTGACATCGAGATATGTCAGCTCCTGGCAGTGCCTCATTTGACTTGGAAGAAGACAATGAGCATCAAAAGCCCTCCATATGGAGTTGTTTCAACTGTGGAAAGCTAGCCACAGCGTGCGCACATGTACACACACACACAAACAAAGCCCTAGCTTTATCTGTAGACAGCATGCTGTCCAGAAAGGACAAATGAATGCAGGATAGTTGACATAAGGTTTGTCAGATATTTTGGGCCAAAAAGCTGAAGATAGATGCACCAGTGTCATGGAGAATATTGTGGACTGTCCAGGCGATCAGCTGTCTCTGTCATTTCTATAACTTTTGGAAGTTGTGTCCCTGTTTCCTGCATACTCAGATAATATTTATTTCCTTCTCAGGTCTCTGATAGGGTTGAAGATTAGATAGTTATATATATGTATACATATATACATGTGTATGCATATATATGTATATTTATGTGTGTGTATGTATGTATATATACATATAGATTAAAGATTTATTTATTTACTTATGTGAGTACACTATAGCTGTACAGATGGTTGTGAGCCACCATGTGGTTGCTGGGATTTGAACTCATGACCTTCAGAAGAGCAGTCAGTGCTCTTATCCACTGAGCCATCTTGCCAGCCCTATAGTTATATTCTTACTATAAACTTAAGTTGTTTACGACTTAAGAAGATATTCTAGGTCTAAAAAGGTATTTTTAGGATGGGTAATTCAAGTTAGGATAGAAATTGATTTAGACCAAGAACTCTGAACTCACCAGGATAGGATAGATAGTAGAATACTTTCTTCTGAGTTGCCAAATACAAACAGACTAGACTTTTTGAATGTAGCTCTTATCTTATAATTTTCATAATTATTTTGTGATTGTTCCTACAGTAAGTTGTTTATTACTGTAAGAGAAAATGCCTTTTTATTTAGACAAAAAAGGGGAATTGTTGAGGTTTGATCTGTTGCTAAATTCTAAATTAAGGCTAAATTCTGTAACCAAAGGTCTAAGCAGCATGAGTGAATTCGCAGGTTTACAAGCTTTTGTTGTGCAAACTTTGTTTCTTAATTTAAAACTATTGGTTAAATAAAATTGACTACAGCCAATTACCGGAGGGATTAGAGGTAGGTGGGTTTTAAGTTGCCTAGTTGTAGGAGGAAAGAGAGGAGAAGGATCTATGAGAGAAGATGGAGCATGAGCACATGGCCAGGAGAAACAACAAGTATCTGGGGAACACTGAGGAGGCAGACAGGCCAGCAGTTAGAAAAGTAGATTAGGGGTTACCCCCAGTAATTGTCAAAGCCAAATAAAATAACCATAGTCTGAGTCTCATTTATTTGTAGTCAGGAGAAGCTTAAATTGGTTCTACTACATGATGTCTGTGGCTGGAGTTACCACCAAAGGCCAAGCGGATATTGGTGGTCAGAGCTGCCACCTGAGACCATGTGGTTGTGTTGCTGAGGGGGACATGCTGATCTGAGTGGCCGGTACTGCCACCTGATGCCATGGGGACATCTGGGGCTAGGCTGCTACTGGGTGTCATGTCTGGGTCCATGGTCCTATGGCAGCTGGGGTCTGTGTTGATGTCCCAGGCCCTTGTTACCACCAATGGCCATGTAGATGTCTCTGTTCTGGACTGCTGCTTAAAGCACTGGGTTAAGCTGGCTCCACCCCTTGCTTGGGCAACACAGTAGTGCTGACCCTGGTGATAGGGGTTTGGATGAACTTGGGAGAGCTGGCCCCTCCCCTCATCTGCTGTAGGGTGGCATGGGCAAGGACTATGTTCCTCCACTTGCCTTTCCCTGTGGTAGGAAGGTGAGCTGGATCCAAGGTCATGAGAGTGGGAGAGCTGTCCCCACCCTCACTGGTTGCTCTGCACTTCACCTGGGCAGCATAGTAGATCTGGCCCTGGTTGCTAGCTGCGAGTTTTCCCTAGTGGTCTGAGCACATGTGAGCCGGTGCACTGATCAAGTCAGTTACCTCCCAGGCCTAGATCCAGGGCTTTTGAGTTGGCCCACCCCAACATCTACCCCATCTATGATTTGCTGGAGCATGTGGAGGGGCAGTTCTCGCAGATTCAAAGCTTCAGGATCTCCATGACACAGGGCAACAACAGGATATCCAAATCTCTGTGAAGATCCAGTACAGTGTAGAAGCCAGAGACCTCAAACCAGACCAATGACTCACTGCAATGAACATTTGCAAGTAAAGATGTGTGGATAAACGAGTATATTGTGGGGACACACTATGACACACCACAGTTTCCACGAGATTTTCTTTTTTTTAATCTTATTTTATTTTTTTCTGTTGGGGAGGTTGCAAGGACAGAGAGTGGATATAGAGGGACAGGGAAATGAGTGGGATTGGGTTATAAGCTGTGAAATTCACTAGGAATCAATACAAAAATTAAAAAATTATTGTTTCAAGACCAACAGATTAGGAGAGTAGTCATGTGCAAAACAATGTAGTAGCATCATGGCTGTATCATCAATTTATAAGAAAAATTAATAAGAAAAAGACAAGCAGAGGGAAAATAGAGGGAATTCTTGAATGTGCATCTTAAAAACCAAACACCATGCTAAGCCTTATCAGACATCAGCAATGGATTTGTTTTGAGGGAATTTTAGACTTACAGAGGACTTAGTTTTAAGAATAGGAAGTTCCCAGAAACACTTCAACCAGCTTCTCCTACATACCTTTATATAACAAAAGAACATTTTTCAAAATTGGGCAATTAACCTTGACATAATAATACAAATCAACTACAAATCCACCTGTTTTCTTTTTCTTTTTCTTTTTTTTACCAGCCTTTCCACTAATGGCCATTTTCTCAGGAGCACATTTAGGACTGTCCATTGCCTTTATCCACAGTTCTCAGTCTATGGTAGTTCTTTAATTTCTTCCTTTTCTGCCTTTACTTTTCTGGATGCATTTTATTTCTACATGTGTGTATGAGGGTGTCTTTACATGTACACTGCACATGAGTGTGGGTGTTCATGGAGGCCAGAGGTGTTAGATACCTTGGATCTAGAATTACAATTGATTGTGAGCTGCCTGAACCTTGGATCTAGAATTACAATTGATTGTGAGCTGCCTGATGTGTTGGGAATGGAACTTGAGGCCTCTGCAAGAGCAGCATATTCTTTTAACAGCTGAGTGATATCACTAGCCCTCTGTCTTTAATTCCTTGATAGAAGAATGTCAGTCATCTGTTTTGCCAGTGTCCCCAATTTTGTTTTGTTTGATATTTCTTCTTGATGAGATAGAGATTACATAGGATTCTATAACCACATAATGTCCTTTGATTTGTATTATGCCACACATAGGAAGGTGGTTCTGTTATAATGGAACTGAACAATTTCTATTGCCTAGTGATGTCACAGGGTGGTGAATTTGTAGGGAGGTGCATTAGTCATGTCTTTATGGTGACACTGGTGTAGACAAACCCATGGTGCTGGTCCTGTAAGAGCCTAGCACATACAATTATGCAAAGTGCATAACTGATAATGAAAATAAGTGCTTGTTAGTAATTACACAGTAATCTATGCCTTTTGAACATTAGCACACTCTCACTCACACTGTAAACGAATATGCTTTGTTGTATGGTTTGCAGCTTCATAATTCTTGTTTTCCCAAGTCTCTCAGCTGTTTGGAGAGGTACAATGAGCTGTTACTGGAGTTTGAGGAAAAGCCCTAGCTCCTGGGAGTCCCTCCAGACTGGGCTCTCACACAGTCCCAGAAAGCCATTTAGAGAGGAGCAGGCAGTGGGTAAAGTGCTTGCCACACAAGTGTGAGGACTTGATTTTGAATCCCCAGAACCTGCATGATATAGCCAGATGAGGTATCAGCAGAGCTGGGACCCAGCTCTCCTGTGGTGAGCTGGGAGTTGGAGACAGGAGAAACTTTAGAAGCTCACAAGGCAGCTAGCCTGGTGTATGTACACAGGAGGAAACCAGAGACTTTTCAGTTAACATGGTAGAAGACAAGGACTAGCAGAGGCTAGGCCCTAACCTCCACACCATGGCACACAAATGCCTGCTACCCTCATGCTCATGAACCTCTACACATACATTCAAAGCAGGCTTTCTTGAGACAGGATCTCACTGCACAGCTACCAGGTCTGACTACACAAAACATCTTTTTTTAAAGAGAGAGGAGCACTGGTGAAGGCAGGAAAGTTTTATTCATAGCATCCTCAAATAACAACTGCTTACAAAGTGCTTTTGTTGAAAAGTATGGACTCTTCACTTGGGCCCCTAGTGTAAATAAAAGCAGGATCAAAAGATAAGCGAGGACCACTGCCCTCATTCACTGTAGACCAGGCTAGCCTCAAACTCAGAGATCTGTGGGCCTCTGCCTCTCTACTGCTGGGATTAAAGCATGTGCCACCACCTCCCAGGTTTTTTTGTTTTGTTTTGTTTTGTTTTAAGAGCATTGGTTTAAAAATTATATTGTGGGTCTTTTTTTTTTTTTTTTAATTTTGTTTTGTTTTTAAGACAGGGTCTCACTATATAACTCTAACTGTTCTGGGATTCAATATATAGACCAGGCTGGCCTCTGAACTCAGAGATCTATCTGCTGCTAACTCCAGCCACAGTGCTGGGATTAAACATAGGCTAAGTGGCCTGCCTACCACTAGTAATATTTGGGTTTTGCTTTTGTGGTACCTGGGGTTTGAGCCAGGACTTTGTGTATGTTAGGCAGGCATTTGTCCCTGCACTGGTAATGATTGAGTTCTTAAATTAGGTATGAATGCATGATAACGTATGTGCATTGCCATCTTATCTTTTTATAAATGTCCAATATTATATAAAATTTAAGTGCAAAAATAAAGTACTCTGCTACGCACACTCGTCTACTGCAATCACATCCAAAATATCGGGGATAAAATCCTGATAAAGGATAAGAGGCAATAAGACCCCAAAAGGAGTTCTGTGCCTCCTGGATTTCAGACAGTCGCTGGTATCCCCTAACTCAGACGTGTTCCAGATTAGTCTTTCCAATCATCAACACGGCCTCATAATTAGGCATAAAGGTACCCCAAGAAATGACTCGTAAATGGTTAAGATTGGACATTGTCTCCTGGCCGACACAATGTTTCCAACTATCCTAGTCTAATACATACTAGAGAGTAATCGAAGGACTTCCACTCAAGGACATTAGCTAGAAGTGTTAGGTCAGGTCGGAACTCCCCACTGCCTGCCCCGGGCTAGAACCAGAGAACAGGAAACACTAGATTGAAATCTCCTGGTTATTGCTTCCAGTAGAACCAGAGAATTAGCCTAGGAATATCAAAATACCTCAACAGGGAGGGCTCCACTCCTCTTCCTCCTGCTTCACACCTAGCTACCAGACCCTGCTGACCTTGGTGTAGGGGTCACCTGCCTAGTGACTTCAGTCTTGCATCCCCTGCTGTCATTCCCACCTGCCTATGTGACTCTTGACATCTGCCCTGTTTGCTGTATGGTATTTAAGCCTGATTCTCACCTTGCACAAATACATTCAGATTCAACACACCCTTGTGTCTCGAATCTGTTTGTCATCCGCCAACTTATTGCCCACCTGACCAGAATTCTCATCCAGTGGAAATTGGGGTCCCTGCAACGTACCCGGTCCGCGGCAGTACTGATAACATTTGTATGTGCATGGTTGTTTAAAAATGTGTTCTGCCGGGCAGTGGTGGCGCACGCCTTTAATCCCAGCACTTGGGAGGCAGAGGCAGGTGGATTTC
>NW_022196898.1:50950918-50955449 GCF_008632895.1 Mastomys coucha | reverse complement strand
AAAAAAAAAAAAAAAAAAAAAAAAAAAAAAAAAAAAAAAAGTGTTCCTGCCAGGCAGTGGTGTCACATGCCTTCAATCCCAGTACTTGGGAGGCAGAGGCAGAGGCAGAGGCAGGCAGATTTCCGAGTTCGAGGCCAGCCTGGTCTACAGAGTGAGTTCCAGGACAGCCAGGGCTACACAGAGAAACTCTTTCTCAAAAAACAAAAACAAAACAACCAAAAATAAAAACGTGTTCCTGATCTGATTTCTTAGATATAGCAATTCAGGCTAATTTCAACAAAAATTATTTTTTAATTTTATTTATTTTTTAAAGATTTATTTTTTTATTATATGTAAGTACACTGTAGCTGTCTTCAGACAGGCCAGAAAAGGGCATCAGATCTTGTTATAGATGGTTGTGAGCCACCATGTGGTTGCTGAGATTTGAACTCGGGACCTTTAGAAGAACAGTCAATGCTCTTAACCGCTGAGCCATCTCTCCAGCCCTATTAATTTTATTAAAAGTATTTCTTTTGGGCAGCCAGGAAATAAGACCGAGAGGTTTGTGTCTGACGCTATAAGGATGTGAAGGAGACTCCAGTCTCCACTGCATACACTGAAGCTTCCACAGCTGCCTGCTAGCACTCCAGACCTGTTTTGCTGCTCTTCTACATAGCCAAATGCAGCAGCTGATGCTGCTGGTCCCCAGGTCCAGAGGTTTCTGTGCGCTTCCCTGCTTTGCCATGTACTAACTCTGAAATTCAAGGCAGTTGAATCTTCCCGAGCTGCAAAGGTGGCTGGAAAACATGTAACTGGTCCTTCCAGATTCTCCAGGAAAGAGGGAGGCCCTGCCACATTAGGCAGGGAAACTACTCAGGCAAGCGCAGGGCGTGGAGCAGTCATACAGAAATAACAATGTCTACTACAGCTCATTTTCTTGGTGACTCAACATAGACATCCCTGCAGCTAATAATTTTAATTTGTTAAAAAGTATATTTAGGGTAAAATGGCTTACTGTAACAACCAGGCATCACTGTTTTTTCAGTATGATTTCTCCTTGCTAAGAGGGTACTGATTTTATTTGGCATGGCTGTGTACTTAGCTTCCTTTGCAATTAGACATGTCCATTTAATAAGTGAGGTAAATATGGAGAGAACTCCATTTAGAATTTCCCATGTATCTGCAGGGCAGGCAGTTTTCTACTTTTTCCCCATCTTCCACATGGGCATGACATCTGATACAGCAGTAACCTATAACAAGGTTATACAAGGTAACAGCATCACAGACAAGAGCCAACGTGGGCAGAGGGCACTCTGTGCAGAGATGCACCCCTTCCCCCGTTTCCCTCCACAGAGGCCCATTCACAGGCACGTTCTAGAGAACATGCAGCAACACATTCTCATTGCTGAACTAAACACAATTCATGGCATTCACAATACACAGGCCATAGTGTCTCCTGCCCTGTTAATTACCCTGCTGATTGACTTTGCCCATCAAGATCCATGAACTCCACACAGTTATGGCATTTAAAGGCACCTTAACTTGGTACTTTTTTTCTTTTTTTGGCTTTTTGAGACAGGGTTTCTCTGTGTAGCCCTGGCTGTCCTGGAACTCACTCTGTAGACCAGGCTTGCCTCGAACTCAGAAATCCACCTGCCTCTGCCTCCCAAATGCTGGGATTAAAGGTATTCACCACCACCGCCCAGCAATAGACATATTCTTAAACTACTCCTGTCATTTTCTGGGATGATAATTAAAATATAAATTCTAGATTCCATCCATAAATTTCTATTTCACTAGGTGAGTGAGCTGCATGTTAAGGGATGTGGAAATAGATTTCAGTGGTAAATTGTGCATACAGTACTTCCGCAATGAATAGGTTGTTAATGTGCCTTTTGCAGGTTTATACTGCTGAATATATTGTGCCAACTGCAAACTGCTTATGACATCTATGTCACAATCACTTGGCAAGGTTGCTGTGTATGTGAATATGTAAAAAGAATCTCCTATACTTCTTTTTGCTTTTTTTCAAGACAGGCTCTTCCTGTGTAGTCTCCTGGAACTCACTAGGTAAACCAGCATGGCCTCAAATTCAAGAGATCTGCCTGCCCATCTCCCAAGTGCTGCGCTTACAGGTGTGCATCACCACTGCCCAGCTATACTCAGACTCATTTCTCAGTAAAATTAGCAAATCTTCTCAAAAAGTTTTTTATTAATAAATATAATAATTTTATACTAAAATTATATACACTAAATACTTCCATCCACTGCAAGAGATATTAACATCTTCACACAAGCTGTGAAACATTCTTTCTCCATTCATGTGCTAGCTCCACACTCTCTTCAAAGCATTAATACCTGGCAGAATTTATATGACACAGGGCACTGAAATCTTGCTCTATCCTCAGGACTGCAATGCAGAGATTCCTCTGAAGCTAGATGTAAAGACCTTTGTAGTGAGTACTAAGGGAACAGAAGGCAGATAAAGGGAAACCGTGCTCAATGCTGAAATAGACTGTCTGACAATGCTATTACTGCTGATGGGAGCTGGTGTGACAGCTGACAAGTGGTAGAGGAACCCACCCCTGAATGGGTTTGTGGAGTACACACTTGGGACCCTTAGGGGACACCTCAAGGGGAGCAGCTGGAGTGAAAATTAATGTGGGAAAAGAAAACCAAAGTCCATCTGGGCAAACAGATAGTGCAAAAGGAATTATTTATAAACCTGAAATGAGCAAACTAAGGCAGGAAGGAGTTGACAGGGATTGCCTGCACGGCATCAGGGGTGTGGTGACTTTCTGTGAGTAGTAAAGTGCTTCCATGTGAAAACCCAGTAGATGTAAAGAAAGCGGAGTACTGCTGCCAGTCTAATCCATCCCCGCAGTGCTGCTCTGCAGGGCACAGCTGTGTGTCAACAAAAGTGCCTAGGAGCTAGGAGGTGGGGAAACCTGTGACATGTGTGAGATGTGTGTGTGTGTGTTCCTCATATGAGGCAACTACCTAAGCCGAAGATTCCCCAGGCAGACAGAATGGAAAACTACTTGATTAAATAAATAAAAGCTATTTTTGGCATTTAAGTCCAATGTACATGTACAGTCATGTATGTCTAGTAGCTCCCTGTACATGATGGGGCAGCCCAAGTTCCTCAGCACTCTCAGAATGACTGTGGATCGTTGAGGGGAGGAGGAGGAGGAGGACAAGGACGAGGAGGGGGGGAGGAGGAAGAAGAAGAGGAGGAGAAGAAGAGGAGAAGAGGAAGAAGAGGAGGAGGAGGAGGAGGAGGAACCCAAACCCAGTTTATTTGTTTTCAAGCACATTTCCTGGGGATTAGTAAAAGATTCTCTCAAATTAAGAGCAAAGGCACCTGACCACGAAGTGCTGACTCTTAGCACCAGAGAGGATCAAAATCCCATGGACGAGTGACGTCACTCAGAGAATTTGCCAATCTGTTTCTTTGAAATCATGCTACTTTTACAAGTGAAAGAAAAAAAAAAATCCAGGTTTACACCAAGTATGTATTTTTAAAAAGTTCAATCTTTTAAAAACTCTTAGAAGGAATTTTTATAACCCTATATAAAATAAAATCATGGTTTATAATAAAAGTGTTCAGTGTTTCCAAGCTGTGAAAAACAACATTGAACTGTAGGCAACAGTTTATAGAGATTCCGGACCACAGTAACAATGTCGTCTGACACAGCAATGGGAGACTTGTCTAGTTTCACTAGTACACCCCAAACTAGTTAGTGGACAATGAACACCAAGTGGCAATTCTAAACTGCCACCCCACACCTCTAACCAACACTAAAGCAAGTCTGTGGCAAGACTTTTGGATGGACATGGCTCGAGAGGAGAGGTCATCGCTTCTCTCCTTGCCGGGCAAGCTGCAGCTGGCCTTCGGAAGTCCAGTTACTTGATGGCCTGAGAGGCAGGAGCCACAGGGCTTTCTTTTCCAACCTGAAGAGACTCACTGCTGATGGACAATAACTCTCGAAGTTCCTTATTTTCAAGCTGGGGAGAAAAGATATTTCCTGTATTTTAACTGTTAAACTATGTCAGAACCTATTATTTTGGGCCAGAAGGAGGGAAAATAGTTTTTTTAACTTAATGTTTTTATTGATTATTTGGAAATGTCACAAAATTTATCCCAATGCCATTCATTTCCCAGTCCTCCCTGGATCACATTTCACCCTTTCAACTATCTTCCCAACCCACCTCCCGAAAAAGAAGAAAAAAAGGAAAAGAAAAAACAAAAACAAAAACAAAACAAAACAAAAAACCCAAGTCCAATCTGTGTTGCCCATATATTCACTGGAGTGTGTCCAAATTCCTAGTGTCCTGCCCCTTAAAGACAACTGAGTCCTTCCCCATCCCTAACCAGCACCCCCTCCCCCAGAAGCTATCAGCTGTGAAGAGCTATACTTCACCATCCTATCACAGAGGAAAAATATTTTTAAAGTTTTAAATGATTTAAAAAATTGTTTTTTAAGACCAAGTTCTACTGAGTGGAGTCTGCTGGCCTAGAAATTGATATGCAGATCATGCTGGTATCTGC
>NW_022196898.1:50940941-50950358 GCF_008632895.1 Mastomys coucha | reverse complement strand
ACATGAGCAGGGACCTTATCTTTTTCTTTTGGAGTTTCTCAAAAGGCCCACTATAAGACCTGAAATAACCAGTCAAATCTTCAAACCACCTACTGAAGTGTACTCTTTGCATATTTTTACACTCATACACATATAATTACACTTTTAAAAACCCATGGTTTTACTCATTATCCATCCATCTCCTTTTTTTTTTTTTTTTTGAGATAGGGTTTCTCTGTGTAGTTCTGGCTATCCTGGAACTTAACTCTGTAGACCAGGGTGGCCTCGAACTCAGAGAACCTCTGCTTCCCAAGTGCTGGAATTAAAGATGTGGGCCACTACAGACCAACATTTACTAATGTTATTTTATGCATGTATGTTTGCATGTGTGTGTGTGTGTGTGTGTGTGTGTGTATGTATGTTCGGCACATGCATGCCTGGTATTCCTTCAGGTCAGAAAATGGTGTCAGATGACCTAGAATTGGAGTTATGGAAGATTATGAGTGGCCATGTGAGTGTTAGAAACTAAACTCAGATCCTCCCAAGGGCACCAAGTACTCTTATTTGCTGAGACATCTCTCCAGCCCTTTACATTTTTTTTTTCCTTTTGAGATAGGGTTTTATACATCAGAGGTTGGCCTTAAACTCACTAAATGGCTTCAAAACTCTCAATTCTCTGTCTCAGACTCTTAGCTTCTGTGACTGTAGGCCTGCATCATTACACCTAGTTTATAAAGTGCAAGGGATCCAACTCAGGGCCTCATGAATGCCAAGCAAGCACTCCACTTCCAGCTGCACCTCACACTGTCCTTCTGGGATATACTATCTATTTATCGATCTATCTATCTATCTATCTATCTATCTATCTATCTATCTATTTATTTATTTTTTTTGAGACAGGGTTTCTCTGTGTAGCCCTGGCTGTCCTTGAACTCAGAAATCCACCTGCATCTGCTTCCCAAGTTCTGGGATCATAGGTGTGCACCACCACTGCCCGGCTACTATTTATTTTTTAAAAGTTCTCTTCATTTTCTGTGTAGTTTTGTCTACATGTACATCTGTGTACTAACTTGTTGTACCAGCAGTTACAGACAGTTGTGAGTTACCATGTGGATGCTGGGAATCGAGTCTGGGTCTTCTGCCCAGTGCTCTTAACCAGTGAGCATCTTTCCAACCCCACTTTTTATATATTTCTTCTGGCATTTACTTCAATAATTCTAAAGGTCACTTATACTGATCTATCTATCTATCTATCTATCTATCTATCTATCTATCTATCTTCCTTTCTTTTTTTCGAGACAGGGTTTCTCTGTGTAGCCCTGGCTGTCCTGGAACTCTCTCTGTAGACCAGGCTGGCCTCAAGAGATCTGTCTATCTCTGCCTCCAGAGTGCTAGCATAAAACTGCCCAGCTTCTGTACTGCTATTTCTTGATCAAGTTTAGATTTTATCTATTTGACTTTCTATTATGGAGAGAAGACAGCTTATACATGACCTGTTCCTCCTCTCTGCTTTTTAAATATATTCATATATTTAATAGATACAGCAACTGAGCTCTGTCTCCAGCCCCACAATTGACATTTCTACTGATTGCTACTGACTACATCCATTTATTTTCCTGAGAAGAGAAATAAATAAAGGAGAAAATGAAATTTTAAATCATTAGGACACAGAGAACATTAACACTGCCAACTGAAGCAACACAGGAGGCTGAGGCAGGGCAGTTTTGAGGTCTCAGCCAGTTCAGGCCACATTCATCCTCTTCTTTCCTCTCTTCTTTTTTGAGACATTTTCATAAAAAGGGGAACATTAATATTCTGCAGTGATAGGACAGTGGTGACGCATCCTAAGAGCCTCTAAAAACTATTACAACCAGTGAACTTAACAAAATAAATAAAAGAAAAGAAGGTGACCTTCCACTGCTACTGCCTTACCTCCAGCTGAGCTAGTTTCTCCTGAACCTTCCAGAACTGCTTATCGTCCACCTGAACGGCTCTCCGCATCACGGCTCCCATTTCACAGATTCTATCGATCTGACTTTCAATTTCCTGTGAAAATAAGATGAAAAAAAAAGTTCCTAGTTATGAAGACCATGGAACACATGTGCAGTATGAATTTTACATCTATTAAAAACCTTGAGAAATAAGAATAAGTGGGGAGTGGCTCACTTAGTACACACTTAGTAGAAGTTATACTGTAATTACACTATATTTTGAGCTATGATAATATCAATCTATGGCATTTCAAGTAATTTCCAAGTCTCAAAAGAATGTTTGCTATCCAGGTGCCAGGTGTGGTGGCACACGTGTAATCCTAGCTCTTGGGAGGCCCAGGAAGGAGGATTAGGAGTTAAGAGGCCAGCCTGGGCTAAAGGAGACCTAGCCTCAAAACAAAAGAAAATGAAACAAAACCCTAAACAAGCAAACAAACAAAACACCCACCCAATCAACCAAAAAAGTAATAAAATAGACAACTCATGTATTTACATATTTAGAACATTTAAGTATTTTAAACATTCCATTCCCTAAAACTCCTAGGGAAGATGAAATGCAGTACATCTTTCACTGTAGTAAATAGTTGCTTCCAATTAGTTACTATAGATTAAAACACAGTGCAAGCTAAAATAGAGCAAGGAAGCACCGTACCAACTGCAAGGTAATTGCTGGCCCCCCAGTTAAACAGTGAGGGTCAAAGCCTAGGGACTGCTAGAAAACCCAACAAACAAGACCTGCCGCTCCCCCCACAATACAGCCTGAGTCGTTTATGGATAAAATCCAACTATGCCCTAGGAACTACAAAACTTATGTTTCTTTTTGTTTGTTTGTTTTGTTTTGTTTTTTTGTTTTTCGAAACAGAGTTTCTCTGTGTAGCCCTGGCTGTCCTGGAACTCACTCTGTAGACCAGGCTGGCCTCCAACTCAGAAATCCGCCTACCTCTGCCTCTCAAGTGCTGGGATTAAAGGCGTGTGCCACCACCGCCCGGCTACAAAATGTACAAGAATCAGCTAAGTATTTACTGAACGCCTTCGACATTAGCTGGCATTATGCTTGGTATGCAGCTTGCTATGCAGCCCAGGAAGGCCTATTCTAAATTTTTCTGCGTCAAGTTGAAAAGACATCCTTGGTGAGGGAGGTAACTTTACCACTAAAAAGGATGTGAGAGGCCCTTATCCCCTTCTCTTATTCGTATCTTCACAAAGCCACAGCCAAATATGGAGTGATTATGAAAACATGCAGAAAGAGGAACACGGCTCCCTGCAAACAAAGGAACAACCTCCAGACTTCAGTTCGGTGTATTTACAGTTTACTTATCAGTGTTTCTTACTGCAGAGTGAGACTGGTGAGCTTTCAAAACTGGTTCAGCATCCACTGCTTTTTTAGCAACCATTAACTGTAACATCTGTTTCCGGTACTTGCTCATGATGAGTTCCAATGCATCCTGGTGCTCCTCCAAGGAAACCCACAGCTCTAACAACAACAACAAAAAAAAAGCAAACATCTGGACAATGATGGCTATGTCAATTCTCAAGACAAACCTCCTAACAGCTGGAGCTCTCAGATACTCCATGGGACACTGGGAATCCATAGCTAGAAATCAGTATTCAAACCCACAGAAGAGAACAGTGTACCTGAAAAACAACTCTCTAAGCAGTAGAGTCTTGTGGAAATAAAATGAAATATGTAATCACAAGGCATGGATTTGAATTCAGTTTTCTAATTTACTTCCCAGAAGCAAAAATGAGCTCATTAAAAAAACAAACAAACAAACAAACAAACTACATTTTGTTGATATGTGTGACCCACAGCATGTGTAGGGTTAGAGAAGAACTTCCAGGGGTCTGTTCTCTCCTTAAACCTTGTGGTCCTCAGAATGGGCTCAGGTCCTCAGGCTTGACAAGTCTTCTGGGTGGTACTGTTGCCTGCTAGGTCATTTTGCTGGTGCAAGTGAACCTATTTCTTAACTGCACTGTTTAAATACTTGGACAGGAGAATACAGTGGAATGGCAGATGTAAAAGGTCTCTGTAAGACAACTACCATACTGTTGTCATTAACAACCCTAAGAATATATATTTGGGGGACAAAGTTCTAGCCTTCCATCTTGCACAGGAACATTAAAGAAACCTCAATCTTAACTTTAGTGTTCACTCTAATTAATATCGAAATGTTACATTTGGAGACTATGAACTTTAGTTATAGAAACCTCCATTTGGTATGTGCTCACTCCCCAGCCATCTAACAATTCAACTCTACTAAACTACTAAACACCTCTTTCAAGGTCATCAATCAGGAAAACTTTTAAAAGAGCAATCTAACAGATTTTACTGTTACCAGTTGACCCTTTAGGCACCGATCTAAATATATGTATGCGATGTGCACTCTTGTGAACTGTTCAGGCACTTGTGTAAGAATGTCCAAAGCATTATCAGAAAAAACCACACACACACACACACACACACACACACACACACACACACACACACGCCTGACTAACCTCTGTTTTCCTGCTGTAAGTCTCTAATCTGGGTATTCTCTTGAGACAGCAGGATGTGAGGTTTATATTTAGACATGTCCTTCACGTCGGATGCATCCTCTTGATACTGGACAGAGAGACAGACTAAGGCACTGCAGCACAGGCAGGTGCGGTGGAGGAAGCAGCAGTCCCACCCATAACACAGGAAGCTCTCACATCCGCCCTGCCCTCCGGACCACCATAAATCAGGCCGCGCGACCCCACCCACCCGCCCGCAGCTTCCACCCAAGGACGCGGCCCGGCCCCCGGCCGACCTGCTCCGGTAACACAGCGCCCGCCTCCCGCATCGCCGCCACCCGCCGGTGCAGCGCGGCCGACTGGTCCACCAGCGACTCGGCCGCCGCATCGTGCTCGCGCAGCCGCTCCAGCAGCGTCTTGGCGTCCGTCAAGATCTTCTCGATCGTACAGCTCATAGTGGCCGAGGAGGCGCGCCCGGCCCGCTAGCCTCGTCGATTCGCTCAGACCTTCGCCGGCCCTGGCTCAGCGCGACCCGCGTCACTTCCGGGTACGCTTTAAAGGCGCCTTGGCAGCTCGGTCGGCGCCTGCGCAGTGGTGGATTTTTGGTTGCCCTCAGACTTAGCCATAGCCTTTCTAGGGTGGAGCAGCAGAGGTCGGATTGGTGCCACAGCCTGTTTTTTCACGATGTTATTTCTGTTCCGGTCTCACTTCCACTTTTCTAATGGTTTTGATTGATGTGGTTTGTTATTTAGTAGTGGGATTTTAACAAATTGATGAAACAAATACCCTTCCCCAACATGTGGTAAAGTACACAGGAACCTCTCCCTTCCTCTCTCCTTCCTTCCATTTTCTTCTTCTCTTCTTTCTCCTCACCCCCCTCTTCCATTTTTCCTTCCCTCCCTTCTTCCTTTAAAAGGTGAACAATGTCTGGGAATGACGCCTGAGGTTGTCCTTTGACGTCCACAACTGCACCTGTGTATACAAACAGTTAACGTTCACACTCACATACACAAAGGGAAATCTTTCTTAGTGCGATGTTGAAAGCCTTTTGGTTTGGGAGGTATTCTGGTATTCTACAACACTATGGCTGACTGTGTCTAACCAGTATGGTGGCTGACCAGGAATTCTTTTGTAAAACATTTTTGTCCAGAAGATTCTAGGACAGTAGAATACTAGTAATGTTATGTTTTAAAGAATTGTTTTCCCTGTCCTACAGTCTCTTTTATCTCGAGTTTAGATGTAAAATTTAGAAACACAATATATTAGGTGTACTTTTGTGTTTTGGGGAAGTGCCTATTGTAAAATGTTTGCACCTATAAAATTGTGTTAAGAGGTTGCCTCTGGGAAGATGAAATAATTTTCATTCAGAAGGAAAAGAACTTTGGAAAAACAGAATAATAGCTTCGAATGAGTTTGCAACAAAAACCAGGATGTATTTGTAAACGTTTTGTGGGGGAGCATTTCCCAGAACTCTTAGAAATACTTGAGGAGTATACAACTCCCTTGAAGTCACACAGAATGAGGGCTCAGATTATGTAAGCTGGACATTTTTTTTAAAGATTTATTTTTATTTATTTTATGTGTATGAGTACACTGTAGCTGTACAGATGGCCATAAGCCATCATGTGTGTGTGGCTGCTGGGAACTGTGGACTCAGGACCTCTGCTGCCCACCCACCCCCTCTATTCAGCATAATTCACTGTAGCTGTCTTCAGATGCACCAGAAGAAGGCATCAGATCTCATTGTGGGTGGTTGTGAGCCACCATGTGGTTGCTGGGATCCAAACTCAGGACCTCTGGAAGAGCAGTCAGAGCCATCTCACCAGCCCTGTAAGCTGGACATTAAGAGATAAAGATTGCCTCAGTTCTGGAGATATTGGGGGACACTTGAAGGTTAGACTAGTAGCCCAAATAAACTTACCTAAGACATGTGGACATAGGTTAGGGCATTAGGAAGGGTTGAGATGGGGACAAGTTTTCGGTTGCCAGCAGTCCAGGTCTAAGGTGAGAAGGGAGGGGCCTCCCTTGATGCCAGCTGCCACAGATGAAAATCCCCAACAGGCTAGCTGATTTGTTTCTAATATATTTCACTTCGTTTCCTCCCCATGTCTCTTTAATGCTCTTTAACTTTTAGTTCCTTTTGATTGATGTTGGCCATACCTCTGACTTAAAGTTCTTTTCCTGTTCAGAAGACTGGCATTATATTTATATATTGGATTGTAGCTTTTGGGCCCTTGGTTTTGCCTCAATGACTTGGTGCATGTGCAATCGTGCACAGACACACGTACACACACATACACACACATACACACACACACAGACACACACACAGACACACACACATACACACACAGAGACTAGTACTTAAGATCTCAAAATGAAGCTATGTTTTTTTTTTTTTTTTTTTGGTTTTTCGAGACAGGGTTTCTCTGTGTAGCCCTGGCTGTCCTGGAACTCACTCTGTAGACCAAGCTGGCCTCGAACTCAGAAATCCACCTGCCTCTGCCTTCCAAGTGCTGGGATTAAAGGCGTGTGCCACCACCGCCTGGCTGAAGCTATGTTTTGGGATGCTGAAAATGTTTTAAGATTAGATTGTGAGGATTGTAGAACTCTGGAACTGTATGCAAAACTACTGAAGAGTACACTTTGCAGTGTGGCAGTGGCTATGGGAATGATACCTAGGAGTATGATGATAAACAACTGAGTCTTTGTTGTCTTGGGATGACCATAAATACGAGTATAAAAGGGCGGGGCTTGTGGGACTATATGGGGACAAAAGCCAGTGACACACTAGACTTTTAATTCTGTATATAGCATAAACAACAGCGGCAGCGTGTGTGTGTGTGTGTGTGTGTGTGTGTGTGTGTGTGTGTGTGTGTGTGTTGTGTGTACCTTTGATCCCAGCATTCAGGAGGCAGAGGCAGGCAGATTTCTTATTTGAGGCCAGCCTGGTCTACAGAGTGAGTTCCAGGACAATGAAAACTACACAGAGAAACCCTGTCTCAAAAAACCAAACCATACCAAAAACCCAGTATAAACAGCAGTTTCTATGAACAGAATAAATTTAGCTTTTAACACATTGGAAAGTTAAGTTGGATAAGTTTATTTGTTTACTTTTTTTCTTTATAAAACTGTTTGGGTGTCAGCAAGAGGGCTCAGTGGGTAAAGGTACTTGCCAGGATGCACCCATAACTTGTCCTCTGTCCCCAAACCCCTATTAATAAAAAATGCTAAAAAATACGATGAGTGTCTTTGGTCAGCCGATGGAGGTTCTTGCATACAGGCTGACTGCCTGAGTTTGTCTCCTGGATCCCACAAGTTATTAGGGAAGAACTATGCACAGGAGTTGCCCTCTGACCTCCACACAAGTACCTGAATTAACTAACACTCTTTGTCTCTCTCTCTCTCCCTCCTTCCCTCTTCCTCCCTTCTCTTCCTTCCTCCCTTCCTCCTCCCCCCTCCCTCTTACTTTCTCTAAATAAATAGTCTTTAAATCAGTGAGTAGTCTCTGTATATGTGGGGCGCATTGGCAGGGTTATGGCGTCAGTTTTGCTATTCCCACATGGCCCATCAGGGACTGTGTGGGTGAATCCCTCTCTGGACCCTTGTCTCTGCAAGGCTTCAGGATTGTCAGTGTTCTTAGTAAAAGTTAAGGAATGTCAAGTGACTACCACACAATGTCAGCATTTTGGGGATCATAGACATTTTTTCCCTTTAAAAAGTAAAAGAGAGCACTGGGGAGATGGCTCAGCGGGTAAGAGCACTAACTGCTCTTCTGAAGGTCGTGAGTTCCGATCCCTGCGACCACATGGTGGCTCACAACCACCCATAATAAGATCTGATGCCCTCTTCTGGTGTGTCTGAAGACAGCTACAGTGAATTACTCTGGAGTGAGCGGGGCCGGATTGAGCAGGGCCAGAGCGAGCAGAGGTCCTGAGTTCAATTCCCAGCAGCCATATGATGGCTCACGGCCATTTGTACAGCTACAGTGTACTTATGCACATAAAATAAATAAAAAAATAAATCTTTAAAAAATAAAAAAAAGTGAAAGAGGGATTTTTTTTTCTGGACGATTTGACTTAGTGTATCATCTTTATTAAGTAAAATAATAACAGGGCTGTTGAGAAGAAATAGAGGGTAAAGGCTCTTGCTGCTGAACCAGACAACCTAAATTCAATCCTGAGACCAATGTGATTGGAGAGAATGTGGATCTGCAAGCCATCAACATGCACTTTGTGACACGTGTGCCCCTCACCCCACCGTGTGAAAAATTAGTACAATTAAAAACAGAAAAGTAGTATCAAAAATTAATTGAATATATCCACCCAATGCACCTAAGTACCTTTACATTTTTATTTTTTATTTTTAAATGTTATGTGTTTGAGTGTTTCAGTTGTGTGCCTGGAAGTGCACCTTGTACATGTAATATGGTCAGAGCAGAGCATGAAGTGGGCATCAGATCCCCTTTGGAACTGGAGTTACTGACAGCTGTGAGCTGCTTTATGATGCCAAGAACTGAATCTGCAACAGCAGCTAGTGCTTTTAACTGTTGAGGCTTTTTTGTTTTTGTTTTTCTTTTTTTCTTTCTTTCTTTTTTTTTTTTTTTCAAAACAGGGTTTCTCTGTGTAGCCCTGGCTGTCCTGGAACTCACTCTGTAGACCAGGCTGTCCTTGAACTCAGAAATCCACCTGCCTCTGCCTCCCAAGTGCTGGGATTAAAGGCCTGTGACACCACTGCCCGGCCTTGTTTGTTTGTTTTTTTAAGACGGAGTTTCTCTGTGTATCCCTGGATGTTCTGGAACTTAATCTGTAGACCAGGCTAGCCTCAAAATCAAAGATATCCACCTGCCTCTGCCTCAAGAATGTTAGGATTAAAGGCATACACTATGACCACTATCTGGCTGTTGAGGCATCTTTCCACTCCCCAAAGTATCTTACAGTTACCACCACCA
>NW_022196898.1:50938411-50940895 GCF_008632895.1 Mastomys coucha | reverse complement strand
ACCACCAACAACAACAACAACAACAAATCATCAGCAAATGGGACTTGAAGGAAACATGAGTTCATTTTAGGTTGAGTCTCTCTAACTGTCTGGTGGCCTTAAACACATTCCTCAGTTTTGGCCTTCCATCTGTGGACTTCCACCTTTGTTCACTCCTTTCATTTATTTCTGATTTCTTCCCCCTGGTGAATAGTTGCATATTCCAGTAGATAAGGAAATTAGAATTTAGATTTGCTTTATATTTAGATCCTAATCTTACATTGATGCCACAATGTCATTTCTGGAAGAAGGGAAATAACAGATATTTTAAAGATGAGTATTAAATGAGATAAATAATCGAATGTGTGTTTGTGTGCCCATGTGTTCTAAGTGTCTAAGTTTCTCAAATATATTTTCTAAGTTTCTCAATTATTTTGAAATGATTTTCCTTTGAAATATTGAGGAGGCTCTTCCCCTCCCACTCAACATAGCTCTGGTTGTCCTGGAACTTGCTCTGTAGACCAAGCTGGCCTCAAACTCACAGAGATCCTCCTGCCTCTACCTCCTGCAAGCTAAGACTAAATATATGTGCCACCATGCCCAACAGACGTTTTCTTCTGCCTTATAGTTTCATAAAATGATACATTTTTTTCCTGCATGCTAACCTGATACATTCTTTTATTTCTGATGGATCCTTTAAGGCCCAACTCAAATATTTCTCATTTTTTGGACCTCAATTTAAGCATCTTTCATCAGAAAAAATTTCTGTAGCCTCTCTATGATAGTCTTGTCAACTTGACAAAATCTAGAAAAATGAGGAAAGAGAGTCCCACGGAGGGTAGTCTAGATTAGGTTGGCCGAAAACTTGTCTGTGAGGAATTCTCTTTGTTTGCATTAATTGAGGTGGAAGAATTTCCCTGGTGGGCAGCATCGTTCCCTAGCCAGGAACTTTTAAACTGTGGAGAAAGTAGGGGCTGGAAAGATGACTCAGAGGTTGAAAATGGCTGCTTTTGCCAAGGACCTGGACGAAATTTTAGCAGCAACCACATGGTAGCTCACAACAACCATCTGTACCTGATGTGTTAGAACGGCGGGTCTCGTCAGAACATACCACACTAGACCCAAACAGTTCCACGTGTAAGAGGTTTGAGAGGGAGAGAGGGAGTAGTGGCGAGGAAAGAGAGGAGGGGGGAGAGAGAGAGAGATGGAGGAATGTTCTCTCTATATATATGGGTTGTGACATATGGCCACAGGTAAAGGTGGGAGGTGAGCCCAATGGATTCTGGGAATATGGTGGCTGTTGCCCGGCAACAGGTCTGTGGACCCGCCCAAGCATCACCACAGGCTTTGGATGTCCTGATGCTAACAGTACCTCCAGTTCAGGGAACCCAACGCCCTCTTTTGGCCTCTGTGGGAACCAAGCACACAGATGGTATACAGACATATAGACATGCATGCAGGCAAAAACACGTATACAAAAAAGTTTAAATTTTTAAAAAGAATGGACAAAATAGAGAATGGAGAACCAGCGAAAATGTGTGTCTTTATTGTCTCTGCTCTGTGGATGTGCCCAGCTGCATCCAAGTTCCTGCTGCTTTGATTGTCCTGTTGTGATGGACTGTGGTCCACAGTTGTGGCTGAGATAAACCCTCTCTTCTATCACAGTAACAGGGAACAAAACTAAGACACTGTCAGTTTGGTTAGTTCCTTCGTTCCATACTGTCACAGATCGTGCTTTTTACAGTGCTTATTTCATTTATCATTCTATTTTTCCTGGGTTGCTTATGAGATTAATTTCATATGTAAGACAGTAGTCTCCACAAAAGTAGAAACAGTTGTTCCCTAGCACCTACGGAGTGCCTGAAAAGCAGGTGATACTCAATATTGTTAAAGAATGGGTTGTAGCTGAGTAAGTGGTGGCCCACGCCTTTAATCCCAACACCCAGGGATTAAAGACACAGACAGATCTCTGAGTTCGAGGCCAGCCTTGTCTACAGAATGAGTTTCAGGACAGCCAGAGGTACACAATGAAATCCTACCTTAATTCCATACCCCCAAATTAAAAAAGAAAGAAAAGTATGGATTGTATTCTCCAAACCTTCTTTTTTTAAAATTTTCAATTGAAGATTATTTTATACCCAGTGTTCCCAAATTTTAACTAGAAAAATTGTAGAAATTATCAATAATTTCAGCAAAGTGTTATGATAAATAATTGACTTATAAAATTTACCAGTCTTAATGCATATGTGTAACAAGCATGTTAAGAGAGAGATCCTCTTCCCAGTTTCTCAGTTCCCCAGTTTTATTTTATTTTAAATAAAATAAAATATTTAGAATATACATAACAAAAGAGGTAAAAAAAAACAAAAAACAAAAACAAAAACAAAAAAAACCTCTACATTCCAGCAGTGGTGGTGCATGACTTTAATCCCAGCACTTGGGAGGCGGAGGCAGGCAGATTTTGAGTTTGAAGCCAGCCTGGTCTTTTTTTTTTTTTTTTTTTTT
>NW_022196898.1:50937370-50938268 GCF_008632895.1 Mastomys coucha | reverse complement strand
ATTTGAACTCATGACCTTCCGAAGAGCAGTCGGTGCTCTTCCCCACTGAGCCATCTCACCAGCCCCAGCCTGGTCTTCAGAATGAGTCCCAGGCCAGCCAGGGCTGTACAGAGAAACCCTATCTCAAAAAGCCAAGAAAAAAAAAAAAGTAATGAGCCGACCAGAGATGGCTCAGAGGTTGAGAGCACCAACTATTCTTCCAGAGGTCCTGAGTTCAATTCCCAGCAACCACATGGTGGCTCACAACCATCTGTAGGAGGGTCTGGTGCCTTCTTCTGGTGTGTCTGAAGAGAGCAGTGGTGGTATATTCATATGCATAATAACATAAATAAATAAATCTTAAAAAAAGAAAAAACTCTACAATGAAAACTCTAAATGTGTGAAGAAAGACATTAAGAAACATACTAGAATTTGAAGACCTCCCAAGCATATAGCTTGGTAGGATTAACACTGTGTAAAAAGGCCTTCCTACCAAAATAATTTACAGATTCAATGAAATCACATTGATGATGAGGATGAATCAACATCCTCATCTCATTCTTTACATAAATAGAAAGAACATCCTCCAATTAATATGGAACAACAAAAGACCCAGAATAGCCTATTAGTCCTAGATAAGTGTTTCTATGCACTCTGCTTGTTTTAAGTGTTAAGTGCATCTAAGACCCCAACTTTTATACATCTGCTCTATTGTATCGTTTATTTTTAAGTCAGCCATACTTTCAATTCTCCATTATACCCATTTGTCATCTCCTTCCACAGTTAGGAATCTCAGAACTCACTCTTATCTTTGAGTCTTAATGTATTCAACCATAGAATGGGTATTGGTTGTATAAGATTGTCTTAGAAAAGGTGAAGGGAGCCGGGTGGTGGTGGTGCACGCCTTTGATCCCAGCAC
>NW_022196898.1:50908239-50937360 GCF_008632895.1 Mastomys coucha | reverse complement strand
TATGAGTGCTTTGAAAATCTAGTGTACTCTGATAACTATAAATTGTTATATGATGTTGCTATTTGGTTTTCTTCTCTAGATTTTCAGCACCCAACAAAGAAGCTCCAGTGTGTTTACTTCAGTCAATTCCAGGGTAGATACCATAGATATTCTAAATTAGTTTGGAAAACATGGGTAACTTGAAGACTGCTCTCATTCCATCCCAGGACTGCAAAAGTCTTGGGGACATTATATACTCAGGTTTTCAAAATTACTTGAGACCTGGAATGTTTTGACTAGAATCTGATGTACCTAAATGCAGATTGGTAGCATATCTTTTCCACTTGAATGCCATTTTGTGGAGTTGTCATTTGACATATTGAGGTGAATAGTCTAGAGTATTTGGTTCTGATTTCATTTCTTCAGGTTGCCTATGTTACTCATGTAAACCATAGTTGTGTGTGTTATTTTAGTTGATAGTTGATTTTGTTTGATATTAGAATGGCTACTCCAGCTTGTTTCTTGGGGCCATTTGCTTGGAAAATTGTTTTCCAACCTTTGACTCTGAGGTAGTGTCTGTCTTTGTCACTGAGGTACGTTTTCTGTATGCAGCAAAATGCTGGGCCCTGTTTTTATATTCAGTCTCTCAGTCTATGTCTTTTTATTGGGGAATTGAGTACATTGATGTTAAGAGATATTAAGGACCGGTAATTGTTGCTTCCAGTTATTGTTGTTGTTAGAGGTGGAATTGTGTTTGTGTGGCTATCTTCTTTTGGGTTTGTTGAAAGGAGATTACTTTCTTGCTTTTTTCCAAGGTGTAGTTTCCCTCCTTGTGTTGGTGTTTTCCATTTATTATCCTTTGTAGGGCTGGATTTATGGAAAGATATTGTGTAAATTGGTTTTGTCATGGAATATCTTGTTTTCTCCATCTATGGTAATTGAGAGTTTTGCTGCGTATAGTAGCCTGGGCTGGCATTTGTGTTCTTGTAGGGTCTGTATGACATCTACCCAGGATCTTCTAGCTTTCATAGTCTCTGGTGAGAAGTCTGGTGTAATTCTGATAGGCCTGCCTTTATATGTTACATGATCTTTTCCCCTTACTGCTTTAATATTCTTTCTTTGTTTAGTGCATTTGGTGTTTTGATTATTATGTGACAGAAGGAATTTCTTATTTGGTCCAGTCTATTTGGAGTTCTGTAGGCTTCTTGTATGTTCATGGGCATCTCTTTCTTTAGGTTAGGGAAATTTTTCTTCTATAATTTTGTTGAATATATTTACTGGCCCTTTAAGTTGGGAGTCTTCACTCTCTTCTATATCTAT
Organism: Mastomys coucha; assembly: GCF_008632895.1. Classification (NCBI taxonomy): domain Eukaryota; kingdom Metazoa; phylum Chordata; class Mammalia; order Rodentia; family Muridae; genus Mastomys; species Mastomys coucha. The sequence goes on along the minus strand of NW_022196898.1, from coordinate 50,936,061 downwards.
TATCCTTAGGTTTCATCTTCTCACTGTGTGCTGGATTTCCTGAATGTTTTGGGTTAGAAGCTTTTTGCTTTTTGCATTTTCTTTGACTGTAGTGTCAATGTTTTCTATGGTGTCTTCTGTACCTGAGATTCTGTCTTCTATCTCTTGTATTCTGTTGGTGATGCTTGATGTGTTGGAGTGGCGGGTCATGTCAGAAAATACCACACTAGGCCCAAACAGTTCCACGTGTAAGAGGTTTAATTGAGAGGGAGTAGGGGTAGTGGCTCGGAAAGAGAGGAGAGAGAGAGAGCAAGATGGAGGAATGTTCTCATATATATATGGGTTGTGACGTAGCAGTCACAGGTAAAGGTGGGAGGTGAGCCCAACAGATTCTGGGAATATGGTGGCTGTTGCCCTGGCAACAGGTCTGTGGACCCGCCCATATATCACCACAGGCTCTGGATGTCAAGATGCTAACAATGCTTGCATCTATGACTCCTGATCTCTTTCCTAGGTTTTTCTAACTCCAGGGTGTCTCCTTTTGTGATTTCTTTATTGTTTCTATTTCTATTTTTAGATCTTGGTTGGTTTTGTTCATTTCCTTCACCTGTTTGATTGTGTTTTCCTGTAATTCTTTTTATTTATTTTTTATTTATTTTTATTTTTTATTTTTATTTATTTATTTATTTTTGTTTTTTTGAGACAGGGTTTCTCTATTTAGTCCTGGCTGTCCTGGAACTCACTCTGTAGACCAGGCTGGCCTCAAACTCAGAAATCCAACTGTCTCTGCCTCCCAAGTGCTGGAATTAAAGGTATGTACCACCACTGCCCAGCTTGTCCTGTATTTCTTTAAGGAAGTTATTTATGTCCTTCTTAATGTCCTGTATCATCATCATGAGAAGTGATTTTTAGATCCGAATCTTGCTTTTCCAGTGTGATAGTGTATCTAAGACTTGCTATGTTGGGAGAGTTGGGTTCTGATGATGACATGTAACCTTGGTGTCTGTTGCTTATGTTCTTATGCTTGCCTTCTGCCATCTGGTTGTCTCTAGTGCTACCTGCCCTCAGTATATCTGAGTGGAGCCTATCCTTTCTGTGATCCTGTTTGTGTCAGAACTCCTCAGATTCCAGCTGTCTCTGTGATCCTGTGATTCTAGGATCCTGTGATCCTGAGATCCTGGTGTGACCAAGCTCCTGTGATCCTGGGTGAGTTAGAGTGCCTGGGAGTGGAGCTTCCTCTGGGTGTTATGGGACTGGCTACAGAGTTCAAGCCCAAGGTCTGCTCAGGGTACTGGCTCAGACTGGAAGGAACCCATGCCACTGGTTGGGGGCGGGGGTGTTCCTGTGTCCCTGGATCCCACTAGTCCCAGTTACTCCAGATGGTGTTGGGACAGATGTTGTGTCCTCCTCAGCTCTGGTCCTATGATCCTGGGTGTGTTAGAGCAGCTGGAAGTGGAGCTTCCTCTGGGTGTTATGGGCTCTGGACCTTCTAAGCAAATATCTTCAGCTTGCATTTGAGTGCTCCTTGACTTCATTCTGGAGGTGAGTCTACTTTGGAGGCAATTCTTGTGATGCCATTATGTGTGCGCCATAGCAACTCTTGGGTTGAGTCAACAGGTAGAACTATGGGAGAAGAAAAGCCAGCTACTGTTGTTAATTGCTGTTAACTGCCTATGGTTGGTTTGAGTGAAGAATCACTCACTTATAAAATGGCTACCATAACTGGAAGATAAAGTTTACACCAAAAATTTATGAGACCCAAAGTAACTTTCAATATTGTGTTATAGATTTAGACCAGCAAGGACTTCCCAACCAGTTTTCTCATGCTCAGACAGCGTTTAAGCACACACACAGTCCTCATTCCATGTTTGCAGTTGCAGCCAGGACTACAGTTTGTGTAGTCATCACTGAACAGGGCTGCGGTGGTGCCCATGTCTGATCAGTTGGACTTTAGTCATAGGCCTGCATTTTTAGCTAGAAGGAAGGTTAGTCAAAATTCTATAGTGGAGCCGGGCAGTGGTGGAGCATGTCTTTAATCCCAGCACTTGGGAGGCAGAGGCAGGCAGATTTCTGAGTTCGAGGCCAGCCTGGTCTAGAGAGTGAGTTCCAGGACAGCCAGGGCTACACAGAGAAACCCTGTCTCAAAAAACCAAAAGGAAAAAAAATTCTATAGTGGAAGTAGGCCATACTGTATAAGAATAATATGTGGGGAGATTTTATGAAAATAGGCAAGAATTCAGATACTAAGAAGCCAAAAAGAATAATGTCAACTATAAATGTTTGTTGTGGGAAATACAAGTTATTTCTTTTGCTCTGTCCCTATGAATCTTTGTTTATCCAGTGGTTATCACACTCTGCCCTGGGTATATGTATACATGTCTTCTTCTCATCCTGAAAGGAACTATGTTTTAGTTATTTTTTTCCATTCCTTTAGTAACCACTAAACTTCTACTACCTTTATTATAAAGTGGAAAGGGGTAGGGGATAGGCATTAACATGGGTTATTGAGAACCTACTGTCTAGAAAATCTATGAATAGCTGCAAGTTCTACTGAGTTACATTTTTTCACAGGAGCTTTTTATTTTAAATATTACGATCTGAAAATTCTTTTAATTTTGTGTACATATTCAGTATGTAACAAAGAACTTCCTGATATCTATAATTCTTTTATCTTGAATTCTGAAGATTAAATAATTGTCCTGGCTTTTCTAAGTCAGTTCCTCTCTGTGTTTTTGTTTCCACAGTCACAGGGAATAGATTTATGTTAATTGATCCTAAAACAATTATTTACGCTGCCTCATTCTCCCACTGCCTTTACTTTTTATCATATGCTTTCCTATTAGACTGAAGAAAACGGATCATTTTTTGACTTGGATTTTTTAGTGTTTAGCTTCAGCTTGATAAAAATACTTAAATGTGTGTACCAAGTGAAAAATGAGGTTACTAAAGGTTAATGCGTTAATGCTTTTAATAACTATCAGCAGAGTGCCTGCGTCTTGTCAGCATGATGCACACTCACTGGGAGGAACCAGAAGAGCTCCTAAGAGAGGATTCATTGATCTAGTTGTAAAAAAAGGAACAGTAAAGACAATCATTCCCTCCCTAGATAATTTGGAAATGCCCATTCAGACTCTGGCATTAGCATAAATAAAAATGCCTGGTAGTTATAAACACTGCATCCAAAATGTGAATTCTTCCCCCCTTGCATTCAGCCTAATCTGATCCATCCCTGCCCATCACACAAAGCCAACTGTCAGCACTCCCAGAGGAAAGCTCTCAGCTCTGCAGAGACACAAAGGAAAGAGAGAGCTGCTGGGACCACGTGCCTTCTGCAGCATTATGCCAAACACAGGCTTGACTAGTGAGTGCAATGAAGCAGCAGTGTTTAATGACGTTCTACAAAAGATACAAAGTATCTGGCAGTCTAAAAGCAATGGTGCGATTCCTAAGTAAAATATCAGGGTCCCAAATTCTCATTGATATACTCTACTCTTTAGTTCACACAAACACAGTTTACTTGGCCATTTCAAACAGTGGCTTTTTTTTTTCTTTTTAAAGGTGAGTTCTCTTAATACGTGCTCTTATATTTTTACTTTTTGTTTGTATGTTTTGCCTGCATGTATTTGTGTGCACCATGTGCATGCCTGGTACCTGTGGAGGTCAGAATTCCCTGGAACTGAAGCCTGTAAGAACAGCTAGTGTTCTTAATGCAGAACCATTGCTTCAGCCCTGATGAGAACTCAAACACTTTTGACTGCTGTTATGAGAAAGGTATCCGGCAGTATTTATTTTCTTAATTCTCTAGATGGAAAAATTGTACTGTTACATTACAAAATTTACTATCCTTGAAATTGAGATCATGAAATTTAATTTCTCCATAGTTATTTAAAAAATTTTTTTAATGAAGGCTATAATAATGGCTTCAAGATCAAGAGCATGGATTGCTCCTACAGAGGACCCTGGTTCAGCCTCTCAGGACTAATATGTTGGCTTATAACCATCTATATAACTGGGGATCTGATGCCTTCTTCTAACTTCTACAGTCAGTAGGCAGATATGTAGTATACAACATACACACAGGCGAAAAGCTTATATACACAACAAAAAACCCAAACACCCTTTTGTATGAAGACGCACACGCGCACACATGTGTGTATAATTTTTGATTATTATTGTGTGTGCACAGTGTTGTGAGGACACGCATGTGAGGAGGACTGAGGGCAGTTTGTTCTGTCCTTCCATCTTATTTAGGTTCAAGGAACACAAACCAGGCCGTGAGACTTGCATGCTAAAGCATTTTACTCACTGAACTTGCTCCCTGCTCCCATCTCCACCTCATTACTTGGTGCAGTGTCTTGCAATGTCTTCTATTGGCCCCGGAGCTCATGGATTGCCTAAACTGCCTGGAGCAAGAGCTCTGGGGACCTGCTTGTTTCCCTTATAGGTACCACCATGCTTGCTTCATTGAATACCAGGGATCTTAGTTCAGGTTGTAGTCCCAGCCTTCCTGATGATTTTATCGATAGGTATTGATATGGAATGTATATGTAAAAGACCACTAGAGCAATTTCATTAAAATGTCATTTAGTTTTAATTAGAAGCTATAATGTTTTGAATTATTTTGAAAATTCAGGCAGTTGTTGGGAGCAGGGATATAGCTTGATGATAAAGTACTTGCTTAGCATATTTGAAGCCCTGGATTGGATCTGTAGTACTACAAGAGCCACCCCTCCCCCATAACAACAGCAACATGCCCCTTAACATAAATCCAACAAAGTAAACTATCCATTAATATTTAGAAAAAATGTTATGTGCTGGTTAGTTTTTTTTTTTTCTCTTTTGTCAACTTGACACAGCTAGAGTCATCTGGGAAGAGGGAAGCTCAATTGAGAAAACACCTTCATCAGACTGGATTGTAGGCAGGTAAATGGGGGCAGCTTTTTGATTGATGCGAGTGGTCCAGGCCACACTGAACAGTGTCAACCCTGGGCAGGTGGTTCTGGGTTATAAAAGAAAGCAAGCCTGTAAGCGGTATTCTTCCATGGCTTCTGCTTCAGTCCCTGCCTTGGCTTTTCTCAGTGTGGACTGACATATGTAAGCCTTTCCTTCCCCCAGTTGCTCTTGGTCAAGCACATTTGGACTAATTAGGTATCAGCAGGTAAAACAGGTAGAAATGGCCTTGACATTTGCTATAGATTATTCTCAAAAGTCTGTGTTATATTAATGTAGTAGAAACAACATGGAAATCAAGAGGAAGAGGCTGGTGAGATGGCCCAGCAGGGAGCAATAGTTCTCATACACCCTGAGTACCTGCGTTTGATTCCTGTACCTCATAATGAAAGGAGAAAATGGACTCCCCCAGAGTTATCATCTGGCCCAGAGGCTTGCACTGTGGCATGCACACACTCACACTCAAACAAGAATAACAGATAAAAAGAAAAATTAAAGAGGAAGAAAACGGCTGGGCAGTGATGGTGCACACCTTTAATCCCAGCACTTGGGAGGCAGAGGCAGGAGAATTTCTGAGTTCGAGGCCAGCCTGGTCTACAGAGTGAGTTCCAGGACAGCCAGGGCAACAGAGAGAAACCCTGTCTCAAAACAAACAAACAAACAAACAAAACAAATAAAGAGGAAGAAAACTATTTCAGAAGATGTGTTTTAGTTTCAACAAGTATTTATTGAATATTGTTTATACATAAATTGCTGCAGTAAGTGCCAGGGAAATAAAGATATGTAACCGATTAGTTTAGGCAGATGTAAATGGAGACAATTGCATCCCAGTGAGATAAAGCATTGACAGAGGCATAAATGAATCTTCAACTGCCAGTGTTCAGCTGTGCTCCTATAAAAGTAGAGTAACTAGACCTTGAGTTCCAAACGGAAGGGCTGGTCAGGAACTCCTTAACTGAGTATTGCTTCTTGGGTGCAGGAGGCAGTGCGGCTGTCACAGTAGCTGGTCTTTCTTCCTCTACATCACTGAGCTCACCTGAGGCAGGCCCTGTCAGCAGTGGGAGCTCAGTCACGAAGAAGATAGAGGCCAAGAGACTGATGGAATGATAATAAAAGAAAAAGCATGTATTGGGGCTTATCTCTTTCTTCTTTTTTAAAAAGAACATCGGTCATTTGAGTGCATGCGTGCATGTGTGCACACATCTGCACACCCTGTTGTATGCTGTCGTGGAGGACAGAGAATAGCTTGCAAGACAGAGTTGGTTCTCTCTTCTGCTGTGTAGATTTTGGGGATCACACTCAGGGCATCAGGTTTGGTAGCAAGTGTCTTTTACCTGTTGAGCCATCTTGTGACTTTTTCTTACTCTACAGTTACAGACTGGTTCCTTTGTCAGTCAAGTGCAATAATGAACTAAAAATGTAGTTCAATGGTTATGCTCACCCAGTCTCAGTCCTAACTGCCATGTATGCTTGTATCTCCTTATTATCCTATCTGGTTTTTGTTTTATGGGTTTTTTGTTCGTTTGTTTGTTTCCAAAACAGGGTTTCTTTGTGTAGTCCTGACTGTCCTGGAACTCACTCTGTAGACCAGGCTGGCCTCAAACTTAGAAATCTGCCTGCCCCTGCTTCCCAAGTGCTGGGATTATAGGCCTGCACTCCCACTGCCTGGCTATCCCATGTGTTTTGAGCTGCCTTGCAATATTTTCCTTTCTCTGAAAAAATTAATGCCCTTAATCTTATAAAATATGAAACTTTAGGGAGAAATTATTACAATAAAGGGGCATATCTTCTTACTAATTACTTAAAACTTTGTGGCATTCTCATTGAATCTGAGCAAACAAAATGTAATTGGAAATTTAGGTGTGTTTTTTTGTTTTTTTGTTTGTTTTGTTTTTTTGTTTTTTGTTTTTCAAGACAGGGTTTCTCTGTGTAGCCCTGGCTTCCTGGAACTCACTCTGTAGACCAGGCTGGCCTCGAACTCAGAAATCCACCTGCCTCTGCCTCCCAAGTGCTGGGATTAAAGGCGTGCACCACCACAGCTCGGCTCAGAAACTTAGTTTTATATAGTGTATATAAGCTATAATTTTGCTGCACCATCTCACAAGAAATATATCTTTCTGTTTTTTCTTTTTATTCTAGAAATACGTCTTAGACTAAGAAATATGTCTTTTCTGCTTCCTTTCACTTGGGATTGGAAAGCAGCCAGATAGAAAGCAAGATCTGCAGTGTGGCTTGATTAAGTAGGGAATCCTATTTTCGCTATTTACACATGTAGATAAGTAGCTGGGAACTCACATACTGGATAAAACACTCTGTTAAATACTATTCTTGTACAAAGGAATTCAGATAGACTGCTGGGCAGCTATGCCAAAGGACACATTGCGGGTCTCCAGAAAACAACAACAAATAACTAAAATACTCATGTAATTAGTAGAAATACCTTCTAACAGGCTCTTGCTTGTCCAAATCTTGTTCTTTGTTTAAATTCTGTGTGACAAGCTTTTTATTAATGATTGGTGGTTTCTGTTTCATTAATGTGGTTGATAATGGTTAATTACCAAAGTTGAGTAAACAGTTCAGAACCAGATTAAGGCTGAAAAGCCAATTATATAGAAATGATCCAGCTGCATTTAGTATAGTTTCCTTTTGCTACTAAAAACCTCAAACGTGTTTTAAAACACGTTAGGAAGAAACAACTAAATCACTTATCTTTAACTCTGGTTTGTACTGTTTTGTTTAGGATTGGAAGCTGCATCTAGTTTTGTTTTCAAATTCAATGAAACAGCCTCAAAACAAAATGGAACTCACTTGAGCTGAACAAAAGGTGAACTAGTACTGTTAGAGGTGTCCTTTCTGGTGGCTTAAAATGAACTTTCTACAAAGCCTGGCTCATAAAAAAAATTCAACTAAGATTCAAAAAATAGAAGTAGCTATTTAAAAATGTCTCTATTTTATTATGTATATGAGTATTTGCCTCGTGTTTGAGAGATTGCCTGTTTTTATATTAGTGCATGCATGTGCCTGGAGCCGGTAGAGGTCAGAAGAAGGCATCGGATTCACTGGAACTGGAGTTGCCATGTAGGTGATGGGAACCACCTGGGTTGTCTAGAGAAGCAGCTGGCATTCCTAGCTGCTGAGTCATCTCTTCAACCTCAAAATTAATGATTTTAATGTGAAGAATTCACTGGAAGCCAGCACATTTACAATATTGTATAATTACCACCTCTATCTAGTTCCAAAACACACTTATCACTCCCCAAAGGAAACCCCATACCCACTGAGCTGTTTTTCCCGTCTCTCCAGCCCCATCTCTTGACAACCTTAAGGCAGATTTCCTGATTCTGGATAATTCATAGAAACAGGATCATAAGACATGACTTGTGACCTTTTGGGGTTAGACTTTTTTCACTCATGTAATAATTTAGAGTGTTTCCTTTACTGTACCAAGTGAAAGTACACCATTTATCTTTATGACTGAGTAATAGTCCATCAAATACACATACTACAATTTGTTTACTCATTTGTTTCTTGATGGACATTTGTATGTTTCCATCTTTTGAATAGTGTTGTTAAGAACATGCCGGGCAGTGGTGGTGTCGCCTTTGATCCCAGCACATGGGAGGCAGAGGCAGGCAGATTTCTGAGTTCAAGGCCAGCCTGGTCTACAGAGTGAGTTCCAGGACAGCCAGGGCTATACAGAGAAACTCTGTCTTGAAAAACCAAAAAAGCAAAACAAAACAAAGAAAAAAAACCCCACATAGTATCTGTTTTAAGCATTTTTGGTTGTATTATAACTATAAGGAGTGGAACTGCTTGGTCATATAGAGATTGTATGTTTAGTTGTTTGAGATGGCACCAAACTGCTGTCACCTTACACTCCTATCAGCAATATTGAGCCTTCCAATTTCTCTATGTGTCCCTCACACTTTGTTTTTCTTTTTCTTTCTTTCTTTTTTTTTTTTTAAAAAAGATTTGTATATTTGTTATATGTAGCTTGTCTTCAGACATTCCAGAATAGGGCATCAGATCTTGTTACGGATGGCCGTGAGCCACCATATGGTTGCTGGGATTTGAACTCAGGACCTTCAGAAGAGTGGTCAGTGCTCTTAACCACTGAGCCATCTCTCCAGCCCTGTTTTTCTTTTATGTACATCCTACTGAGTCAAAAGTAGTACTTCATTGTAGTTTTGATATACAGTTCCCTAGGTGCTGATAGCATTGACCAGATGTGTGTGCATTTTTTCCATTTGTGTACCTTTAGGAAGATACCTACTGAAGTTCTGTAAGAATTTTATGTGAATTGAATCGTCTTGGGGCTACATGGATGGGTTAGCAGTTGAGAGTGCTTGCCACTCTTGAAGAGGAACCAGGTTTGATTCGCAGCAGCCACACCAGGTAGCTCCCAGCTGCTGTAATTCGAACTCTAGAGGATTGATGCTCTCTGCTGGCTTCTTCTCGCACCACATCCATGTGGCTCTCATACACAGAGATAAAAATACATAAAAACGTTAAATAGAAATTAGATTATTTTTGTTGGTGAGTTCTAAGAGTTCTTTAATTTTCTGGATATTGTTTGAAAATATTTTCTCTCAGTACTGATTGTGATGGTTCTCCCCAGTTGTCAGCTTGACAACATCTGGAATGACCTACAATCCAGAAATGGAGGGCACATTGGTGATCTGGATCTTGAGGTAGAAAAGCCTTTCGATTTGAGTCGGGGTGACATATGCCTTTAATCCAGACCTCAAGATACACCTTTACTCTGGGCCATACCTTCTGTTGAAAGCCTGTATAAGGACAATAGAAGAAGGAAGGGGTTCATTTGCTCTTCGATTGCTTGCCTTCACTTTGCCAGCACATCTATTCCTTCACTGGCATTGGAGCCTGATTCTTTGAGATTCCAGCTTCTACAGAAGACCAGCTGAGACACCCAGCCTTGTGGGACTGGCCTGGCAACTACTAGATTCTTGTGCTTCTCATTCAACAGCTGGCTGTCATTGAATTAATTGGACTACAGCCTGCAAGTCATTTCAATAAATTCCAAATATATGTACATGCACACATACATACACACATACACACATAGACATACACATATACCTACATATACATATATATGGAACTAAGTTCTCTGACTCTAGAGAACCCTGACTAATACAGATTTTGGTTTCAGAAGTGGTTCTAGAGGAGCAGAAGTATAAGGATGAATTTGGAATAGGCGTTATAATTTGCCAGCATCTTCTAATTCACTAGTACCTTTAGCCACTGAAACCTCTCCAGTCACCCTCTCCCCAGAGAGCTCAGAGAGTATTGAAGGTCCATGGTGGAAACTATATTTCAAACTTAAAGACTTTGATTATCTTGATCCATCAATTGTGAGTGGCAATGGATTTGGTGACCCTGAATAGAAAACTTGACAGTTAAGGGGAAAATAAGGAAAACGGTGATGCTGATTGGTTGCTCTTAGCATCTCTGCATAAAGTGATAAAGGATAGGGATGAGCAGTGTGATACAATTAACCAATTTCAGAATGTGATGAAGGACAACAGTGAACTTAATGATAAAATTAACCAGCTCCAGATGCACATAAACAGTCTAAAGGTTTCTGAGTGTGTCCTTGGAGAGAATCTTCTCCACCAGCTATAGAGCTCGAGTTACAGAAAATCAAACTGAAGACCTCATTATAAAGTTGACTGAATTACAGTGAGTACTCAAATGTTAGCCTCAGAGGATGTCATCAGTTAAAGTAAGGGTATTAATTGGCAAAGAATGGAATCCTATAACTTGGGATGGGGTTGTGCGGGAGACCCTATTGAAGCTGAGAACTTTGAGCCTTCATATTCTCAAGAGTTTATCTGACCTGAGGAATTAGTGCCTTCAGCCCTACCCCTTGAAATATTGTCTTTTCTTCACTTTTCACTGAGGAAATTAATCCTTCAGTGTCTGATAAACCAGCAGTGACTTTCTCTGAAGAAAATGCCAGGCGAGACAATACTGATGTTCCTGAAGGCATACCAGTAGTTTCTTCTAGACCTATAACCTGACTCAAGGCAAAGCAGGCTGCTAGAGGGGAGGTAGAAAGCATAGTCCATGAGGAAATGCACTACACTACTAAGGAGCTTATTGAGTTTTCTAGTTCATTCATGCAGAAGTCTGGGGAATATGTGTAGGAATGGATTTTAAGGATATAGGATAATGGTGGAAGGAACATAAAACTAGATCAGGCTGAATTTATTGACATGGACCCTCTGAGTGGAGATTGTAGGTTTAATATGGGAGCTTACACAGTTAAAAAAGGTGTCAAGCCTGGCGGTGGTGGTGCACACCTTTAATCCCAGCACTTGGGAGGTAGAGACAGGCAGATTTCTGAGTTCGAGGCCAGCCTGGTCTACAGAGTGAGTTCCAGGACAGCCAAGGCTACACAGAGAAACCTGTCTCGAAAAAACAAAACAAAACAAAAAAATGTGTCAGAAGTTGAATGGTTGGCTGAAGCATTTGTCAAAAGATGGGCTACTGAAAAGGCTCAGGGAAATTGCAACGCTAGAGTGGTTACACTGTGTAAAATCTATTCCTCCACAATGGGAAGGACCAAAAGATGTGCCCTTCACAAATCCTACAAGAAGCAAAATGGTGAGAGGGGCACCAGAACAATGGAAGCTTTGCTGTCTCCTCATTTCCTTCGGGTCAGAAATACTGCTGCTCAACCGGATGAATTAAATGGAATGAGGTTAAATCGGAACCAGAGGTGGCAGGGGCTAGGTGGCAGCACTGAATCACCAGAGGCAAGGTGATTGTAGTTATAATGGGCAGCACAGACAAAACAATGTTCATAATTACCTAACCCATAATGGTCAGCACAGGCAAGGTAAAATTTATAATGGCATGACTTGGATGGACTGTTGGCACTGGATAATCAGTCATGTTTTTGTCCAAGCATGAAACAGATAAGAAGCCTATTGCAGGGCTGGAGAGATGGCTCAGTGGTTAAGAGCACTGATTACTCTTCCAAAGGTCTTGAGTTCAATTCCCAGCAACCACATGGTGGCTCACAACTATCTGTAATGGAATCTGATGCCCTCTTCTGGTGTGTCTGAAGACAGTTACAGTGTACTCATATACATAAAAGAACTAAATCTTAAAGAAAAAAAGAAGCCTATTGCATTTCTACTTGAATTTTTTAAAAAAAAATTAATTATTTTTTTTAAATGAAGAAAAAACTACATTGGATCATTTCAAAAGGCAATCTCACCCAGTGAATCAATTTCCAGGCTTGAGTCAGTTTGCAGACCAAGAACCCCTTGCATGAAGGGGTGGCCAGGTTCCCCCAAAGAAGGACCTTGATAAGACACCTAAAAGTTTTACTGTCAGCCTTTCTCCAGTTCTTCCCTAGAGGGACCTATGAGTTTTTACAGGATAACTGTACACTGGAGGAAAGGAACAGACTTTCCAGGGTCTATTGGATACTGGTTATGAATTGATGCTAATTCTGGAAGATCCAAGAAACATTGTGGCCTTCCAGTTAAAGTAGAGGCTTATAGAGGTCAGGTGATTAATGTAGTTTTGACTGATGTCCGACTCACAGTATTGCCCAGTGGGTCCCTGAACTCATCCTGTTGTTATTTACATAGTCCCAGAGTGTGTAATTGGGACAGACATACTTTGTTTTTTGTTTGTTTGTTTTTGTTTTTCGAGACAGGGTTTCTCTGTATAGCCCTGGCTGTTCTGGAACTCACTCTGTAGACCAGGCTAGCCTCGAACTCAGAAATCCACCTGCCTCTGCCTCCCAAGTGCTGGGATCAAAGGTATGTGCCACTGGCCAGGAAACAGATATACTTTGAAGATGGCAGAATTCTCACATTGGTTTCCTGACCTGTGGAGTGAGGGCTAATATGGTTGGAAAGGCTAAACAGAAAGAAGCCTTTAGAGTTGCCGTTGTCACAGACAATAGTGAATCAAAAGCAGTATCACATCCCTGGAGGGATTGCAGAAATTAGTGCCATCATCAAGGACTTGAAAGGTGCAGGGGCAGTGGTCCCACCACATCTCCCTTTAGCTCTCCTATCTGTCCAGTGCAGAAGACAGGTGGATTGTGAAGAATGACATTAATCAACAACTTAATCAGGTAGTAATTCCAATTGCAACTGTCTTAATAGATGTGATGTCTTTACTCAAGCAAATTAACACATCTTCTGGTACATAGTATGCAGCTATTGATCTAGCAGATGCCTTTTTCTTAGAACCCGACAATAAGAACCACCAGAAGCAATTTGCTTCCAGTTGGCAAGGCCAGTAGTATACCTTTACAGTTTTACCTCAAGGATATATTAACTCTTCAGCCCTGTGTCACAACTTAGAAGGAATCTTGATCGTTTGCATCTTTCGCAAAATGTCTCAGTGGTTCACTGTATTGATGACATTATGCTGACTGGACAAAGTGAGCAAGGGGTAGCAACTACTTTGGACTCATTGGTAACATGTATGCATATCAATGAATGGGAAGTATATCCAAACAAAATTCAAGGGCCGCCGGGCGGTGGTGGTGCATAGAAGCATAGCATTTAGTGGGCCTATTTGGATTCTGGAGACAGCACATTCCTCACTTGGGTGTGTTACTCAGGCCCATATATGTGATATGGGATATGGAAATCTACTTGCTTTGTGTGGGGCCTAGAACAGGAGAAGGCTCTTCAACAAGTCCAGGCTGCTGTGCAGGCTGCTCTACCACTTGGACCATATGATCAAGGAGACCTGATGGTACTTGATGTGTCAGTGGCAGATAGAGATGCTGTTTGGAGCCTTTAGCAAACTTTTAGAGGTGAATCACAGAACAGACCTTTGGGATTTTGGAGCAAGGCTCTCCCATCACCTGCAGGCAACTATTCTCCCTTTGAAAGATAGCTCTTGGCCTGCTATCACGCTGGAGTGTAAACTGAATGTTCGACAATGGCGACCAAGTTTCCACGTGTCCTGAGCTGCCCATCGTGAGCTGGGTGTTATCTGACCCTCCAAGTCATAAAGAAGAACATGCCCAGCAGCAGTCTATTATTAAATGGAAGTGGTATATACTCAATTGGGCCTGAGCAGGTCCTGAAGGCACAAGCAAGTTACATGAAGAAGTTGCCCAAATGCCTATGGTTTCTACTCCTCTTACGATGCTGTCTGTTGGCCAAGCATGCACCTAAATCTGCCTAGGGTTTTCCCAATGATCAATTGACTGAGCAAGAGAATAATACTCGGGCCTGTTTTACCCATGGTTCTGCATGTTATACAGGCTCCACCCAGAAGTGGACAGCTACAGCATTTCAGCTACTTTATGTGACAACCCTGAAAGATCCTGGTGAAGGGACGTTCTTCATAGTGGACAGAGCCCGGGCAGTATACACACGGTCATACGATTTGTTTGGTAGGAGAAATGGCCAGATGTGCTGTTGTTCACTGACTCATCAGCTGTACACAATGGATTGGCTGGATGGTCAGGGACCTGGAAAGATCATGATTAAAAAATTGGTGAGGAAGACATCTGGGAAAGAATTTGTGTCCCATGCAAGTGCTCATCAAAAGGTGACTTCAGCTGAGGAGGAGTTTAATAATCAAGTAGCTAAGATGACCCATTCTGTGGGCAGTCAACCTCTTTCCCCAGGCATCCTTGTCATAGGGGCGCATGAACAAAGTGGCCATGGTAGCAGAGATGGAGTTATACTTCTGCTAGACAACACAAGCCTTCTACTCACCAAGGCTGACCTGGCTACAGCTGCTGCTGAGTGCCAGACCTGCCGACAGCACAGACCTATAAAGAACCCTAGACATGGCTGGGGTGATCAGCCAGCAGCCTGGTGACAGGTTGACTGCATTGGGCCACGTCCTCTGTGGAAAGGACAGAGCTTTGTGCTTACTGTAGTATATATTTATTCTGGTTATTGATTTGCATTTTTTTGCTCATAATGCTCCTGCCAAAATGTGGACTTACAGAATGGCTCATTTACCAACATGGTATTCCACATAGTATTGGTTCTAACTAAGAAACTCACTTCACAACCAGAAAAGTGTGACAGTGGGCCCATGATCATGGAATCTTCCTATGGTCTCCACCATCCTTGAAGCAGCTGGCCTGATAGAAAGATGGAATGAAGGCCCCTTTTGAAGACACAGTTACAGTGACAATTGGGTGGCAGCAGCCTGGAGGACTGGGACATGGTTCTCTAGGACACAGTGTATATGGTACAGTTTCTCTCATAGCCAGGATCCATGGTTCCAGGAATCAAGGAGTGGAAAAGGGAATAGTTCCACTCACTATCATTCCTAGTGACTCACTAGGAAAATTTCTGTTTCTTGTTCCTGAGACCTGAAGTTCTGCTGGTCTAGAAGGTTTGGTTCCAGGGTGGAGGGCACTCCTGCCAGGAACCACAACAAACATTCCATTGAACTGGTAGCTCTGACACTCTAGCATAGGCCAAGACGGAATATAACAGTGTTAGGATGGCTGACTGATCCAGATTACCATGGGAAATTGGATTGCCTCTCCACACTGGAGGTAAGAAAGATTATGTCTGGAGTGCTGGGTAAGAGAGAGGATAGAGATGATTCATTTTTTCCCCTAGGCTTATAGTTTCACAGTTTATCTGATGTGTGTGGGTGGGGCTGGGGTAGGGTAGAGAGCGAGAGAGCCATTTTCTCTCTGAAATCCAAACAGGTTGCACCAGAAAGGACTGTTGGAATGCTGAGCCTGTCCTACTTTTCATGCCAGAGCCCTTACTCTTGTGGCTTGCCGCTTGGCTGCCAGGGTTGACTTTGCAGGACCTACCGTGTGGCAGGTGTAGTATCTGCTCTCAAACTGTTCGTGCTGGCTAAGCCTGTGGACTAGCGGGTTGAGCACCTGCTTGCAGCAGAGGTGTGCTGCCATTGGACATGTGGGCGTGGGAAATGTGGGAGCTGCAGCTTCAGTCCATCAAGTGTCTGTCAGGCTCTGAGAGTGTAGACTATAGTCAGTCTGGGGGAGGGGTGAGGCGAGGCGTGGGTACTGAATAGTTGTCCTCGCACTTGGCCTTACTGGAATGATCGTGCTCGCCCTCAGCCTAATTTCTCTATTCCAGCTCTCCATTTCCTAGCTCCACCTGTGACTGAGCACTGAATTATACAGTTTTGATCAAGGGTCAGAGCAAAAATAATAATCATGTAAAAGAGACTCAATCTACTTTGATAAAGAGCATCTACAAAATCAATTTTGCCAACATCACAATGGCAAGATACTTGGGTGCTAACTGCCTGATATATATATATATATATATATATATATATATATATATATATATATATATATATATGATCTCCCTCCACTTCTCAGAGACGAGGAGCATCGTTTCCTCCAGAAAGCACCCTTTGTTTCCTTCTGCAGTATCCACACATTTCCCACTATGTGGATCAAAGTCTATAAATCTATTTCCAAGGCATAGCCACCTTGGTTCTCAGGGAGGATAATCACCCCCTCACTCTTGGAGTGTAGAGGCCTTTGGAGCTCGGGGGATATAAAAATCATAGGGGCTTTTGCTTCCTGACAAGCAGACTTTGACTTTAAGACTCTCCTAAGATGAGTGCCTAGGGTGGCAGTGAGCAAGGGAGGATCAGCCGCTGTCTCCTCTCCGCTCCATTTCCTGTGAGGATGTTTTGTTGATTTCGCTGTTTTTGTGACAGGATCTTTTGTGTTTTAGGCCAGACCCCAGTTTGCTGTCTTCTACCCTTCGCCTCCTAAATGCGGGATTACAGACACACACACACACACACACACACACACACACACACACACACACACACGTCATCACGTAGCGTGCCAGCCTGTGTGCCTGTGGCCTCACGGAGGCTCACCTTTTGCCTTTCGTCCTTTTTCGTAGTGCTGAGGACCCTCTTTTCTCCCCTGGCTCCTTACTGTTTTTTTTTTCCCCCAATTTATAGCTCAGTGTTCCTGGTTTTCACCTAGTCTCTAACTGTCCCCCAGTGACTGTCACACTCTTGGGGCTTTCCTTGTCACTTCCATACAGCTGTGTGCTTCCTCAGTGTGATGTTTGAAACTCACACAGTCCTTAGAAGGTGCCCAGTGTCTCTAACTCTCCATTTTAAGCAGTCTGTGGTAACATAACTTTCCTCTGTATGATTAGTCAAGCTTCCCATGGCAGGCCTAGATAGTAGGAGCTACCTGCCACTTAATTTCCAAATAAGAAATAACAAGAGTATCTGGATGTAAGAGAGGAGAGGATGCAGCGGCTGATCCTTGCTTGCTCACTGCCACCCTAGGCACTCATCTTAGGAGTCTTAGAGTCAAACTCTGCTTGGCAGGAAACAGAAACCCCTATGATTTTTACATCCCTGAACTCCAAAGGCCTCTACTCTGACGAACCTGGGACAAACTAGCTGAGGTGCCTATTAACATATCAATCTGGCCTGCAGGTTCTCCCAGCGTCTCTCAGAACCTACCTGTTACAGGTTCCTCCTGGTAGCACCCCCTTCTTTAAACTCTACAGCCCAGGAGCTGGGCCTGCCCTTCCCATAGCTGCTCTTTCCTATATAATCCAGTCCTGTTGGCTACTGTCCATTCACCCTTTCACTCCTTTAGGCTCTCCGTCTCCTCTCCCCTCCCCCACTACAGGCCTGGCTCAGTCTGGCCGTGTTCACTCTGGACCCTTCCAGATCGCCTCTGGCTATGCTCTCTCTCACTTTTATCTACGATAAACTTTCTCCTCTGCCACACCTAGGAGAGTCATGCCCTCCTCTTTCTTGAGGCTTGGAGAAATGAAGTAATCATTTCCTAGCTCCACCTGTGACTGAGCACTGAATTATACAGTTTTGATCAAGGGTCAGAGCAAAAATAATAATCATGTAAAAGAGACTCAATCTACTTTGATAAAGAGCATCTACAAAATTCCTTTTGCCAACATCACAATGGCAAAATACTTGGGTGCTAACTGCCTGGAGTGGCCAAAGACCAATCCTTGGGCAAAGCTGAGGAGGGCAGATCATTCAATGCCAGCCTGTTGTACCTAGGGAGTTCAAGTCTAGCTTGAGCTACATGGGGAGACCCTGTCTAAAAACAAAAAATGTCCAGGCATGGTGACACCTGCCTTTAATCCCAGCATTCACAAAGCAGAGGCAGGCAGACCTCTGTGAGTTTGAGGCCAATCTGGTCTACACAGTGAGTTCTAGAACATCCAAGGGCTATGTAGAGAGACACCATCTCAAACAAACAAACAAACATCAACCAACCAACCAACCAGATAACGAAAACAAACAAACAAAAAACCCAAACCAGGGCTGATGAGGTGGCTCAGCGGGTAAGAGCACCGTCTGCTCTTCTGAAGGTCATGAGTTCAAATCCCAGCAATCACATGGTGGCTCACAACCACCCATAATGAAATCTGATGCCCTCTTCTGATGCATTTGAAGACAGCTACAATGTACTCATTTATAATAATAAATAAAAAGCAGACACATGAAGCCGACAAGTGAAGGAGAAATCCCTTGAAAAAACAAGACAAAACAAAACAAAACAAAAAACCCAAACCAAACCAAACAAAAAAGCCACCTAAAAATTCCCCTTAAGGTTGCAGATAAAACCAGGATGTTTCCTTTGATCATCAGGTTCACCATACTTCCTATAAAGACCTCACTGAGATGGTTTCTGCAGCTTACCTTTAATTTTGAAAATTACATTAAAAAGTAGAGATTATAGCTGCATGACAGTGGCACACACCCTTAATCCCAGCACTCGGGAGGCAGAGGCAGGAAGATCTCTGAGTTTGAGGCCACCCTGGTCTACAGAATAAGTTCCAGGACAGCCAGGGCTACACAGAGAAACCCTGTCTCAAAACCAAAACCAAAACCAACCAAACAAGACATATAGGTTATGGAAAACTAAAATCTTGACAGGATGATAAAGTCAGGTACATGCACAGCCTGCGTTACAGTACTGAGACCAGTGTGAAGAATACAACTCCACACAAAATGTTCTCAACTGAATTGTGACAGATGTGCAAAACAGTTCAAGGGAGAACATATCACCTTTTCAACAAACAGTTTCAGCAAGTATCACCTTCCTGTGAGGTGGACTTGACCACTCATAGACAAATACCAATGCCCCTGAGATCCCTTATCCCAAAGCTAACAGCTTATAAATCTGGGGCCTAAACACATGTGAGAGACTTAAATATAAAACTCGAAAAATGAAGAGACTACTCTTCTGTATGTACAATCAGGCAAGGATTTTAGGCTTAATGTTAGGAGCGGGGATCTCGAAGCAGAGCATTTGATACATTGTAGATAACCCTGATACACTGTAGATAATACTGATACATTGCAGATAATCTGGGCACAATGCAGATAATCTTGACACATTATAGATAATCAAAATAAAGAGAATGTTTTGCTCTGCAAAAGACCCTTTGGAAAGGATAGAAAGACAAGGTATATCCTGGAACAATCTTACAACTTACAAATGCAGCAAAAGGCTGCCTAAATAGCTAGATAAAGTTTAAAAGTCAACAGTGGAAAGATAAACAATTAGAATGCAAGCTGGAAGAGGAGGGATGGGTGACTAAGATCTGAGATGTTCAGCATGATTAACCATGGAAAAAATGCAAATGAAAACTACTGCAAGTTATTTCTACACCGCAGTCAATCAGGTAATGACACTGAGAACAGATACATAAATAAAGAATCGGGTTAGATTCCAGCCCTTCAGATCACTGCTGGCAAGGCAACCATGTTACTATTTATCATAAACAAATTTCTCTCTATTTGGGATGTCTGTGACTTATTGATAGACTAAGAGAATTTCCCAAGTACCCTTTTGGAACATGCTGGTGAACTAAGTAATTATGAGTTGAATGCAGGTGACAGTGTCGTGTACAAAATTTGAAAATTGTTTTGTGTCACTATCTAAAAATCTTGCTATGTATTTACACATATCTTGAAATCTCTTGAAATGACCACTTCCCTATTTCCTTTTGCTTCTTCATGGTTCACAACGTCACTGTGGTCGTGAGTGTGATGAAATCAGACGGACAGGGTGGGAACAGACCTTGCTGCTGTGTGTCTAGGTCTTTTGGCTACATGCCAAATCTGGGGCTGTGCATTCCACTTGTTTAACCTGCCTGGGACATTCACTCTGATTTTCCCACCTCTGTGTTCATCAGTGATCACAATTTGCCAGCAAACAAGGTTCATTGTCATAGTTAGAAATTGGGTCATGACTTTGGCATGCAGCCAGGTGGGGGCTTTGTACTTTCTTCTTTTCAGCACTGTTGAGTGTCCCTGGGCTCAGTGTTCTGGCAGCACACAAGGATTACACCCAGAAGAGTGTTACACAGTAAGAGTCTCTCTCTGGAATCATCAAAACGAAGAATCACCTCATCTAATTGAGGTTTACTGTTTCCGTCTGCTAACCTAGGCTTAATCCTGGAAGCTTCTGGCCTCAGTATAATCTAATCTAGGCCTAGAATGTTTTCAGTCTCCGAGACTTACTGCTGAATATGCTCACCCTGTCTTGTTCTTTCTTCAGCCTATTTCTGTAAAAACTCTCCTGGTCGGATAGAGCCTATTTTGTCAAATCTTTCTTTGATTAGTCACTTTGTCTGCCACTCAATTAGACATCACTTTCAAACATGGGTGTTTCCTTCTACATATTAACTTTACCTTCATTGTTTGGGTGTGTCTGTATTCCAGCAAGAAAGATTAAAGGTATGTGCTAAGCTTGAGTGATACCACCACTAGAAACAGTTTTTTTTTTCAGAAAATAACACAATTTCAGGGTCACAGTGTGATCAAATATCCTGCAACAGTGCCATGACTTTATTATTTGGTGCATAGACTAAATATTTTGTGACATAGGACCTTCTATTAAGAAATTAGGCCTGAGCTGGGCAGTGGTGGCACATGCCTTTAAATCCTAGCACTTGGGAGGCAGAGGCAGGCAGATTTCTGAGTTTGAGGCCAGCCTGGTCTACAGAGTGAGTTCCAGGACAGCCAGGGCTATACAGAGAAACCCTGTCTCAAAAACAAAACAAAAAACAAACAAACAAAAAAACAACCAAAAACCAAAAAAACAAAACAAAGAAACAAAAAGGGCCTGGTGGTGGCACGCACCTTTAATCCCACCCCTTCCTTTGTCCCCCCTTTGCTCTGGCCCTGCTAGCTCTGGCCCAAAGGTTTTTTGTTCGTTTGTTTGTTTCTCATTATTGGTGGTTGTGAGCCACCATGTGGTTGCTGTGATTTGAACTCAGGACTTCTGGAAGAGCAGTCAGTGCTCTTAAGCAGCCCAATCCCAGTGCTCTTGAGACACGCAGTAGGATCTCTGTGAGTTAAAAGTCAGCCTGTTCTACAGAGTAAGTTAGTGCCCGGACAGCCAGGGCTACACAGTGAAACCCTGTCTCAGAAAACAAAGAAACAAAATAACCACAACAAAACAAAACAAAAACAAACAAACAAACAAGTTGGTTCAGCAGGCAACGGTGTTGCAAGCCTATAATTCCAGAGATTGGGAGATTGAAGCAGGAGGATCAGAGGTTCAAGGTTGTCCCGAGTTATGTTGCAAGTTTGTGGCCAGCCTGGGCTATATGAATACTCCATCTCAACTTAAAACAAAACAAAACAAAAAGATGAAAGCGGCCCAGTTTAACGTGCTAGGACTTGGAGGTTTCATAAGGAATTCGTCCGTGTGGAAACAAGGAACTAGAATTCATCCTGAGTGTAGCAACTGCAAAGTCAGACACTGGACGAAGACTAAAAGCGGCAAGTCAGACAAAGCAGGTGAGGCCTTCTGTCAGAGGAGATGTGACCAGCACAATCAGAGTTTAACTGCATAAGATTGCCTCCTAACAGTGCCTTAAAGCAGCGGTTCTCAGCCCGTGGTCCCACACCCTTTAGGGGGTCCAATGACCTTTTCACAGGAGTTGCCCAAGACCATCAGAAAACAGGGATATTTATGTTATGGTTCATAACAGTAGCAAAGTTACAGTTATGAAGTAGCAACAAAAATAATTTTATGGTTGAGGGCCACCACAACACGAGGAACTGTATTAAAGGGTCACAGCATTAAGAAGGTTGAGGACCACTGCATTATTAGGGATGAGATCGTGAGCCTAGTGTCCAACACACTTTGTTTATATAAGTGGCATCTTACGAAACGATAGAAAAGTTATTTACATATCTTACATATCTTGCTTGGACTTTCATGGAATCTCATCTCTTACTAATTAGCTATGAGAGCCTAAGTAAGCTCTGGGGTCTGGTGTTTATTTATTTATATTACATTTTTTTATTTTATGGAGGAGGAAGGAGACACAGGGTAATACATACACTGAACAGTGTACTGATTTATAAACCACCATTCATACATTTAATTGGTGGAGCGAATTCTTTTTCTGTAGAAAAAAGAAGATACAGGACAAACAAATTGAACTGTCCCATGAACTGAATCCTTTGTTAATGGATTTTTCAATCAATGTGGACCCCAGCTCTTCCTGCACAGCTCCCCCCACTTCTACATACATTACTTACTGGTTTGCAGAGACCAAGTGTTTTATAGCTAAAGTGGAAGAATATCAAATTCAAAACACAAAGCATTTGTTAGGTAAACAATAAGGAGCTCTGAAGAGTGGGACCTGCAGGTTCCAAAGGTTCCCTGATGGACCGGTCATATTTTGATTTATGTCAGCCTGTAATTGCCTGTTTTGACCCAAGAGAGGATTTGTGGGAAGTTTGTGAGATAGAGCCGAGGCACTGCTCTGCAGAGTGTCTGGAGCCTAAGTGGATGCAGCCTCCAGCCTCTGATAAGCCCGGGAAGTGCCTGCTCTGCCCAGCTGGGAAGTCAACGGAGTTGCTACATTTCTGTTCTCATTCCATGAGGAGGAGGGCAGACCGCAGGAACACTACCCAATTGTGAGTACTTTGTTTTCTCTAAAATAAGACACTTTAAAAATCTTCTGCTGTCTGAACTAAATATGAGTGTTAATTTTATTGTTGGTTTGGGTGTATGCTAACCTGTACAGTGTTATCAAAACGACATTTTTGAGGCCTTTAACCTCTACCATCACAAGTTCTTATTTGCAAAAGTGAGTGAGCTGATCGTTATTTAGAGGTAAACTCTGAAAACCACTTTCCTTAAAAATAAGAAATTGTGTAGACTACAGTAGATTATAAAATAATTTCATTCTTGCCCGTAGAAGCTCAGAGCAATTTTGGACTGTAGTTGAACTTAGTTGACAATTGATCTAATAATGTAATTCATCCAGGAATGATGCTTGTTTTTTCACTTGCTGAGCGAAACCTGTTTTTAAATCATGAGCTTACTGATAATGTGCTTTGTCTTGAGAGGCAAGATTATAAGTAGGTCCAACACATCATGAAATACGTGCTGAATCCAACATGTCTGTTGAAACTGTTATGATGATATAAGGCTAGACTCAGGACATAGACACAAATTATGTTTCTGAAATAGAGAATGTATTAATTTCATAGTTTCAGTATTTTAAAAATATCAGCATGTTTTCTGTTTTGCTATCATTATTAACCCATCAAATTTATTTGAGATAAAATAAATCAAATACCTTTATTTTTAAAAACTATATGAACAACCTTATGGCTCTTTTTGCATGAAATATCTAGACTAGATGAATCTGTTGAAAAGGGAGGAGATGATGTTAGGTGTTTGGGAAAGATGGTGTGGTGACCCCTGCTGGATTTGAGGTCTGAAGACATGAGGGGCTCTGGAGTTGTGTGGTGATGGCATTGGATGAATATTCTGAATTCTATAGTTAAGGTTGAGTTTTATGAGTTAATTATATGTCAATAAAATTACCATCAAAACTATAGTCCACATTAGGAAGTGCCTCCTATATTCTAAGGTACAAACTCTCATAGAGGAATTAATAAACTTTATTTTCTGTTGTTCAAAGACATTCTTCTGATTTTTCTCTGACTTGGGTAAATTTTGACTGGAGAACCTTGGCTCAAAGATCCATCAGAATGAAAATCTATTTTTTTTTTTTTTTTTACAATTTTTGCATCAAAGAATAACTTTGCCATGCAAAACATTTTTTTTTGTAAAGATACATTATTCTTTTAGAAATACTATGAAAATGAAAACATTTTTCTTCTAAACCAATCTACTTCATTTATTCAGAATTCAGGTGATATACACTACAAGCGTAGATCTCACCAATGTGAACCCCGCTATGACATCTGCTTCTCAAGGGTCAGGGTTCCTTTTTCCTGTTACAACTCCAGACAGAGAAAAATCTTTGAGACCATTTTTTTTTTATTTTTTTTATTATTGAGAAGGAAATGCAAAAGCATTTATAGAGCTAAGCATCTTTTTTAGCGGAATACCTACCAGTGACAATTTATGAAAAGGACACATTTTAGTAAATTATAGCTAGTAAAGGAAAACCAGATTTTGTCCATATCGATTTGTTCATCTTGATAAAAGGTCCTGTTTTAGCTAAGCTATTTTGTTTTAAATAAATATTTACTAGGAAAGATAACAAGACAGAGTCCTTCCAGATCCACAGGGCCCTTGCTTTCCAGCAGGGCAGAAATTTTCTCATGCCTCTAGTTTACTAGTAATCTACTCTAGTGTTTTAAGAATTATGTTATATTTATTTATTTGTGTTGTGTGTGAGTGTGTGTGCAGATGCAGATGCATGTGGCATGAAGCGTGTGAGGAGGGTAGAGCATAGCCCTTGGGAGGAGGTTTTCTCTTAGCATCATGAGGTGTCAATCATCAGGTTATCAGGTCATCACACTACAGGGCAAATGTCTTCACACAAAGGTGTGTCTTGTTAACTTCATAGCATGCTTTAAAATTAACTTTATTAATATTTTATTTTTGAAAGTTTTATTTTGTTGTATATCTGCATACAATACCCTTATTAAATATTTTAAGTGTTTTGTTATAAAGCCTTGTAAATAAAAAAACATTGCAGCAAAATTAAATATGAAAAGTCTGGAATTTTGTAAAACATTTGAGATTGAAAATGATGCAAGTGCCAGGCGTTGTGGTGCACGCCTTTACTCCCAGCACTCAGGAGGCAGAGGCAGGTGGATCTCTTTGAGAGTTCAAGGCCAGCCTGGTCTAGAAAACGAGTTCTAGGACAGCCAGTGCAGCTATATGGAAAAACCCTATCTGGAAAAACAAAAACCAAACCAAACCAAACAGAAACAAAACAAGAAAAAAAAAAGGATGCAAGTATTCCCATGAGCACATAAAACAGAGGTGCGTTTCATATTTTAGGGTAGTTGATGTATGTATCCTGGATTCTAAGTTGTCCAGATATGACAGGAACAGATCTGATGTAGCCAGTCCTTTAAGGCCTTTTTTCCCCTCTGAAGCCAGTGTTAGCAGAATTTGGTTTTAGAACACCCTGATACTGGCATTATTATAAGTTCCTTATGTGTGGTCAGACAGTCACCACTTTTGCTCGATATAGTTTGTCAAGTGAACTCTTAGCTGGAGAAATCTTATATAAACAGAGATAACTGATTTTTTTTTTGTTTTTGTTTTTTGTTTTGGACAGGGTCTCTCTGTATAGCCCTGGCTGTCCTGGAACTCACTCTGTAGACCAGGCTGGCCTCGAACTCAGAAATCCACCTGCCTCTGCCTCCCGAGTGCTGGGATTAAAGGCGTGCACCACCACTGCCCAGCCGAGATAACTGATTTTTAATATCCAGTCTGTTTAGTTGTTTTATGCAGTGTTATATGAAGCTTAAATGATACAAAGTCAATTTTAAAGATGAATAACAATGTCAATATTCCATGCTCATCTGCATCATTTTAGTGTCTAAGTGAAACTCAGAAGAGACATTTAGGAAGAACTACACGATATTGCTAAAATTAGTACACACATGAGACTGACAGTGCTTTTGTTTTTGAGACATAGGGTCTCAATGTAGCCTAGGCTGGCCTTGAACTCACTATGTGACTGCAGTTGGCTTTGAACTCACTATGTAGCTGAAGCTAGCCTTGAACTTACCGTGTAGCTGAGGTTGGCTTTGAATTTACTGTGTATCAGAGGGGCCTTGAACTCCTGATCCTTCTTCCTCCACTGCCCAAGTGCTGAGGTTATAGGACTATGCTGTCACATACAACTCGAAATTCGTTTTACATGGAGAGTCAGCTGACCTGCGGTAGTGGAGAAACAAGCATACAGCACGGCTGTTATTGGTGTTATTACGAGGGAAACGTCATATGAAAGTACATTCCCCAGAGGCACTGCTGCTGCTTCATTCAATTCGCATCATAAATCCCAGGTTGTACCAGCAGAGACTGGGAGGCTCATGTGCTTTTAAAGGAGCAGGATGCAACTTCCTGACCTATCACTATTGGGATCATCTTCAGAGAGGGAGAAATCTTGGTTATGGAGCTCATAGGAGTAACACACCAAATAAAAATAAAAATAAAAAAAAATAATAATTTCATGGCTGGAGAGATGGCTCGGCGGTTAAGAGCACGGACTGCTCTTGCAGAGGTCCTCAGTTCAATTCCCAGAAGTAACATGGTGGCTCACAACCATCTGCATTGGGATCTGATGCCCTCTTGTGGGGTGTCTGAAGACAGCTACAGTGTACTCATATAAATAAATAGGTTTAAAAAAATTTCAGATACTCAGACGCGTGTCATCTGTTTGTATTTTGGGGATGATTTAAAAATTCTGTTTTTTTTTTTCTGGGCATGGTAGCACAGCAAAGCCAGCCTGGGTTACATAAAACTTTATCTTAAAAACAAAAAACAACAACAACAACAACAAAAAAACAGGGCTTGGGGCTGGAGAGATGGCTCAGCGAGGCAGAGCACCGACTGCTCTTCCGAAGGTCATGAGTTCAAATCCCAGCAATCACATGGTGGCTCACAACCACCTGTAATGAGATCTGACACCCTCTTCTGGTATGTCTGAAGACAGCTACAGTGTACTTAATTATAATGATAAATAAATCTTTAAAAACAAACAAACAAAAACAGGGCTGAAGAGATGGCTCAGCGGTTAAAAGCACCCACTGCTCTTCTGAAGGTCTTGAGTTCAAGTCCCAGCAACCACATGGTGGTTCACAACCATCCATAATGAGATCTGACACCCTCTTCTGGTGTGTCTGAAGACAGCTACAGTGTACTTAGATATAATAGTAAATAAATCTTTAGGCTTGGAGCAAGTGGGGTCGACCGAAGTGAGCAGAGGTCCTGAATTTAAATTTCTAACTACCACATGATGGTTTACAACCATCAGTACAGCTACAGTGTACAATATAAATAAAAGAAATAAATCTTTACAAACAAACAAACAAATAAACAAAAAATAACCATCTACACTCCCATAAAGCAACAAACCCATCTTCTTCTTTGCTGTTTTCTTTTGGGATAATATTTTTCTTCCTTTTTGATTCATGCTCTCTGTGTATCTCAGGCTAGCCTCAAACTCATGAGCCTTCTGCCTCAGTCTCCCGAGGACTGCAGCACTGAGCCAGCCCCTTCTCTTCTACTGGAGAGGAACCAGCTACAGACTGTGCTGGCCTCTATGGTGATCTCCCTCTCTCCAAATGACTCTCAGCTTTGGAACTGTGCTATTTAAAGACATATCCTTTTTGGAATTCCTTTCCAGGAAATAACAAAAACATGCAAATTCCCCCTAAGGAGTAGTCTTAGATTGTGATAATTTTTCCTCATAACTTTCACTTTTTTCTATCTTTCTATTCAAAGTAAAACTGATGAGCTTTGCCAATATTGATGCTTTAATATTTACCAGAAGTGTTTACAAAGGATTAGAAAATGCCATGAAAGCTATTGTTTCTCTCTTTCTAACTTCCTCGGTATTTGCAAAAAAAGTCTAGTTTTCTTTTTTCTTTTCTTTTTTTTTTTTT
>NW_022196898.1:50887698-50907966 GCF_008632895.1 Mastomys coucha | reverse complement strand
AAAAAAAAAAAAAGATTTGTTTATTTTGAGACAAGTTCTCATTATGTGTTCCCCGGCTGGCCTGGAACTCTCTGCTAGACCATGTTGGCTTCAAACTTAGAGAGATTCACCTGTCCTTTGCCTCCTCAATGCTGAATATAAAGGCATCAGCCATTATGCCTACCTGAGCTACAACAAAAAATTACAATTCTCTCTCTCTCTCTCTTCTCCCCTTTCCTTCCCCTTTCCTCTCCCTTCCCCTTTCTGTCTGTGTGCAAGCTTGTGTGTATGTGTGTGTGTGTGTGTGTGTGTGCGCGCGCGCGCGCGCGCGCGCTGGATTGCCTGGGGCTGGTGTTGCAGGCAGTTGTAAGCTCGGTCTTATTGGGAGAGCAGCAGGTCTCTCTGAACTGCGGAGCCATCTCTCCAGTCCCCTAGAGCCACAGTTTTGGGGACTCAGTTACTGTTAGGAGCTGTGCTGAGTTTCTCAGACACCAACACCTTTGCTAGGAGAGTGTCTGCTACAGCTAAGGTTCAGAGAGGTGTAATACATTACCCAAAAGTAAGTGGTGAACCAGTGTTTGAGTTCTAATTTCAAATTCGGTATGTCTCTCATGGTTATTGCCCAAACCATTAAAGGCTAAGCAATAAGAAATTGGCAAAACTAAATGACTTGGTGTTTGAAAACATGAAAAATGTCTTGATTATAATGGAAATATATGTTTCATGTATAAATTCTGCAAATTTCACTTCTTTTCTAAAAAATTGTTAATATGTGTGTGTGTGTGTGTGCGTGCACATGCATGCACATATGCGCACATGTGACGTATGTGGGTGTGCGTGCGTGCTATAGAACACCGGTGGATGGCTGATGGCAACCTTGTGGAGTTGGTTCTCTCCTCCCACATTTTTTTCAGGTTCTGAACTCAGGCAGCCAGGCTTCTGGGGCAAGCTTCTTTACTCCATGAGCCATCTAACCAGCTTAAAATTTTTCATTAAAAAAATTGTAATTTTTTGTTGTTTTTGGCACAGAACCTTGCTATGTAGCTGGGGCTGGTTTTGAACTTACTGTGTAGTCCTGGTTGTTTATAGTGATATTCTTCCTGCCTCGGTCTCTTCAGTGCTGAAATCCCATACATGTGCCACCATGCCTGGCTTTACACTGTAATGTCATAAAATCATAAGTAGTCTGTTACACTCCTTCCCCTCAGGTTTTATTCTGAAAGTATTTAGCATTGCTGAAGGAAACAACTGGCAGCTGGACCAGAGAATGGCAAATACCTATGTCACTACATCTGATGGGTACTACCTTGCTGAACCCACACAGTATTACGGTATGTAATAAAAATAATTTTTATTGTGTGTGTGTGGCTGGAGAGATGGCTCTGCAGTTAAGAGCACTGGCTGCTTTTCCAGCAGACCAGAGTTCAAACCCTAGCACCCACATGTTTGCTTATAACCATCTGCAGTTCCAGTTCTAGAGACCCCAGTACCCTTCTCTGGCCTTCTCTGGTGCCAGGCACACAAGAAGTGCACAGACATACATTAATGAAAAATTCCCACATACACAAAATAAATAAATCTAAAAAAACTGTATTCAGTTAAAAGAAGAATTAACTCACAAAAATTGAAGTTAGTTTTAAGGACAAATGGAGACAAGCTTTTTTATATCAAATTGTATACGAACCTTACAGTAGTTATGGTTGATAGATATTTTTTGGAGATTTATTAATTGTGTGTGTGTGTGTGTGTGTGTGTGTGTGTGTGTGTATGTGTGTATGTGTGTGTGTGTGTGTGTGTGTGTGTGTTTGCAGCACAGGTTCCCACGGATGTCAAGGCATTGGATCTGCTCAGAGCTGGAATTTGTGAGCCGCAACGTGGGTGCTGGGAATCGAATCCCAGGCCTCTGTAAGAGCAGAATACATTTTTTTCTTCTTTCATGCATTAAATCATGACCCAAGTTTTCCCTTCCTCCTCTCCCCTGAGTCTCTCCTCCTCCGTTTTCTCTCCTCCAGATCCAACACCTTCTGCCTCCAGTCAGATAATTGCAGGCCTCCCAGTGACATCAACTGAACATGGCATAACAAGCTACGAAAAGACTAGGCACATGCCATCACATCAAGGCTGGACTAAGCAACCCCGTAGGAAGAAAGGGGTCCCACAAGCAGGCAAAAGAGCCAGAGATACTCCCCCTCCCTGCCACCACGCACACTGTTAGGAATCCCACAAGACCACGCAGAACTCATTTATAAAAACTGAGCCTCCTCTCCGGCACTTGTAAAGATTTATTTACTTCTTTTTCTATTTTATGTGTATATCTGTGTGTGACTGTGTGAGTCTCTGTGTACCATCTGAGTGCAGGTTCCTGGGAAGGTGAGAAGCTGGGGTTGCAGGCAGTTGTGAGCCACCCTGTGGGTGCTGAGAATTGAACTCTGAGCTCTCGGTGAGGGCTGCAAGGGCTCTTAGTTACTGGGCTAGCTCCTCAGGCCCCAGCTATGCTTGAAATGTTAATATTAATCTAAATCTCATAAAGCAGAAAGAAATGAAAAAGAGAATGCAGGTGATGCTAGAAATTTCTACACAAAGACTACAGCTATGTTATAGATGTAATCTTACATACAGTTTTCAAAGGAACTTAAACTCTTATTCCACGGGGTGAGAAAGATTTGCTTTGCACAGTCAGCCAGTAAGGACCCTTTTCTTTCTAAAAAATAGGTAACTGTTTACCGAGTTCTTTTCCCTGGTTTGTTTGTGGTGCTGGGGATTGAACCCAGGATCTTGGCATGTTCTGCGAATATTTACTAGAGAACTATATCCCCAGAAACATTTTTCTTGTATCAAGCTATTTGATAGTATTCAGCTTTGCACTAGTGTCGGATGCTATTGGATTGTAAATGACTAGTGTGAATGGTTTTTACTGATCTGGATGGATGGTGGAATTTTGAAGATAATTTTAAATCTAATTATCTGATGGCTCAGCTCCAGGAAAAATACAGCTCTTACCAACTACAGACACAGTATAACCAAGGACTGCTTGCTTCTCTTGGAGCTAATATTTTGAATTAAGCCCAGTAATTTTCCTGAAAGCAGGGAGTAAATTAGCGCCCGGAACTTCTGATGATCATGGCTATAATTTATCCTGTGCTATCTGGTAGTTTATATGTGCTTTACATTTTTATTTATTTACTTTTTAAATTTTCTCTACCAGGCTTTGTACTATTTGACACTTGAGATACTGGAAATTCTCCTTGTTCTGCTTCCCATCTCATTGTAGGAATGCTACGATTAGAAATGTATACCGCTGCATCAGGCTCTGGGTGGCCTATGGGTATAGAACCAGCAGGTCATCGGCTTGTGTGGTTAATGCTTTTATGGGTCGAGCCATTTTGAGGACTCTAGGCTGTGCTTTTAAAAAATTATATGTAATCCCAGCACTTGGGAGGCAGAGGTAGGCAGATTTCTGAGTTCGAGGCCAGCCTGGTCTACAGGGTGAGTTCCAGGACAGCCAGGGATATACAGAGAAACCCTGACTTGAAAAAACAAAACAAAACAAAATTATATGTATGTGTCCCAAGAACACACACACACACACACACAGATGATTGAGCATGCAACATACAGCGAGGCATACTCATGCTGCAGTGTAAGTATAGAGGTCAGAGGCTAACCTTGGGCATCATTCTCACTTTTCATCTAGCTTGAGATAGTCTCTCTTTGGTTATTGCCATTCTATGTGCACCTTCCATCTTGCGAAGTCATGCTGGGATTACAATGTACATCCTGGTCCAGCTGTATGTGGGCTCTGAGACCCAACTCAGGTCTTTATGCCTGAGCACTTTAGCCCACTGAGCCACCTTCCCAGCCCCGTTAATACATGTCTTTAACTATCATATTTCATTTAAATCTTATAGTAATTCTTCAAGGTTGAGAAGTTGATCTCAATATACAACCATAAATTGAAAAAGAAGCTAATAGCACAGGGTACAAATGTTAAAGGAGAGAGCTGAGGTGCTTTAAAGAAGTCTAAACAAAAGGCTGCTTGTTCTTGTTTTGTTTTATTTGAAATGTGTGGGTTTTTTTTCCTTTTGGGGTGAGTTAATTTATATTGTTTATGGCCTGGCTGTACTTTACAGCCGTAACTGTTAAGGTTAGAGACAGATGTGGCTCAGGATGTCCTTGGAGTTGGATTGTTCTTCAGATAAAAGTTTTATCAGAGCTGACTTCATGGTGGGGTCTGAAACAAATTCAGCAGGCTTAAGGAGCATAAAGGATATTCTATTATTATTATTATTATTTTTTTAATAAAAAACATTTTTTTGGAGACAAGGTCTTATTGTATAAGGGTGTTCTTTTAAGGTCCCTTACTGAGAAATTGGGATAGACAGCTGTTGTGACCCCAGGAAGTAGGTCTTAAGTTGACATTACCAAATTAGGCCAAGAGGCACTGTTCTATGGAGTGTGAAATATTAAAAAATGCAATTCACAACATCTCTGGCACAGCACCGGCCAGCCATGTTCTCATTTTATGGAGACTCTCTGTAACCCGGAGCTCCAAAATCTCTCCACCCAGCTCGATAAGTTCCCATGGCAGGTCTCTGCCACACCAGCCCCACACTTCCAATCTCCTGTGGCTGGCTGGGGTACCCCGCTATCCTATCTTTTCTCTGAAACTCAGTCAAGTTGCTGCGTGGAAGGAAAACACCACACAATCCTAGTTCAAAATCAAAAGGCAACACAATCATTGGGCATAGCAACTAGCATCCTTATTAGATCCAATAGGTTTACTATAGTAAGCCATTCTAAGTTAAATCCTGAACCGGGGTCTCCATTACCTACATTTTGGCTCCATCATCGTTCCAGTCCAAAAGCCTCCTCCCTTTCTCCAGCCACCGCTGTCCCTCCGAAGGCCCGGAAGTCCCGCCTACTCACCCAGTGATTAGTTTTCACTGAAATCTTTATTCATTAGAAGGGTCACATGAAGTCCTGAGTACACGATTCACTCCTTGTCTCAGGAAACCCCAGAAAGTGGAATTATCATCAAAATACAAACAATACCATGGGTATCCACAATACTTCTATGTGACTTGGACCAGACAGGTGTTCGGAAAGTCCCAAGAACATTTTGAATAAGAATCATGGGCCTAGTTAAAACCCAACTAATGGGTTGTGGCTGTGGTCAGCCTACTTCTGGGCCTGTGTGGGATGCGGAAAGCGTTCTTACCGTGCCTGAAACCTCTGCTATGTTGTGGCAACAACCACATGCATTAGCTAAGGAAAAACTTAATCTGGATGATATTCAGGCTCCCTTAAGGAGAGAGATGAGAGTGGTGCACCACTAGCAGCTAATACCCTTTCTGGCTCCTGATCCACCTCTGCACACCTCTGGTGTCACAGCATTTATTAGGTATTGTAGTTCCATTTACTGTGTTCCTATTGTGCTGGACGGCAAGTCCTGAGATGTAGTAGATGTGTTGAACTTTCTGTTGAGTATAAAACATTTTGAAGTTTAAAACAATTATGTGCTTTTTTGACCTTTTATGATTTGTTCTTTTTTTATGTTAATAAAACCAGATATTTTGCCAGAGCAATTCCATTATCAGCTGTGTGACGCGGATTTCCAAGAACCACCCTATTGCCAATATTCCACTGCTCAGTTCCCTCCAGCGTTACAGTCCCCATGTTTACAAAGCCATTTCAACACATACAGCTTGGATCCACAGTACAGTGGTGGCAGTTGGTGCGGACTCGACTCTGGAGAATCTAGTCAGTCCACTTATGTGGTTGTTCATGATGATAATGAAGACGAATTCCCTGGGGCACAAAGGTGCAGGCCAACTTGTTCTTTACACTGGAAGGGACAAGATGAGCTCTGTATGGTCTGTGGTGATAAGGCATCAGGATATCACTACAATGCCCTTACCTGTGAGGGCTGCAAAGGTAAGGCCAAGGCCCAACCGAACAGACGGTGCCGCACACGCCTGGTGCACTCGTGCGTGCATGTATGTGCACATACACACACACACACACACACACACACACACACACACACGCAATCTTTATCAAACACGAGAAACAAAAACAGGAAAAAGCATGTTTAAAGGGATCAATCTATGTGATCAAAGGTAAGAGAATAAAATGTTAAATGTTAAATTTAAGGTTAGTTTTTTTTCTTCTTTTCTTTTTCTTTTCTTTTTTTCTTCTCCTCTCTCTCTCTCTCTCTCTCTGTCTTTAAATAGGGTCTCATTGTGTAGCCCTGGTTGGCCTAGACCTCACTATGAAGATCAGGTTGGCTTTGAATTCACAGATATCTGCCTGTCTCTGTCTTCTAGGTGCTGGTATTAAAGGTATGGGCCACCATGCCTGGCCCAAGGGTTCATTTCATTTCATTTTTTTCTTTTTTTTTTCCTCTTCCCTCCTCATCCACTTCATTCTCATCCTTCTTCTCCTTGTCTTTCTTCTTTTTTGAGAAAAGGTCTTTCTATGCATCCCTGGCTGTCCTGGAACCCACTCTATAGACCAGGCTGTTCTTGAACTCAGAAATCCATCTGCCTTTGTATCCCTACTGTTGGTATTAAGAGCATTTACTACCAGGTCTGTTTCTTCATTTTTTTTTTTTTTTTTTTTTTTTTTTTTTTTTTTTTTTTTTTTTTGGTTTTCGAGACAGGGTTCTCTGTGTAGCCCTGGCTGTCTTGGAACTCACTCTGTAGACCAGGCTGGCCTCGAACTCAGAAATCCGCCTGCCTCTGCCTCCCAAGTGCTGGGATTAAAGGCATGTGCCACCACCGCCCGGCTCTGTCTCTTCATTTTTTAAAAAAGATTTATTTGTTTAATGAATATGAGTATACTGTGAGCCTTCATGTAGTTGTTGGGAATTGAATTTTCCCAACAACTGGTCATCCCCGCTAGCTCCAACCCAAAGATTTATTTATTATTATAAATAAGTACACTGTTGCTGTCTTTAGACACACCGGAAGAGGGTGTCAGATCTCATTATGGGTGGTTGTGAGCTACCATGTAGTTGCTGGGATTTGAACTCAGGACCTTCAGAAGAGCAGTCAGTGCTCTTAACCACTGAGCCATCTCGCCAACCCCGTCTCTTCATTTTTGATGAAGACTTTCACACTTTACTTTAAACTCAATACATATAAGTAAACATTTTTCCTATTTCTAGAAGAATTTGATGCTGGAACAAAACATGACATTATAAAGATCTATTAACCACAGCACTTTTTTTATTATGTGGTTGATAAAATTTACACACTTGGAGAAAATTTGAAATAAATGACTTCTATGATTCTAAGTCAATAGATTTTTAAAAAGTGTTTCTTATAGAAAGACAACAAACTGAAAGTCTGGACGTGAGGGCCAGAGTTTGCAGTGCTATTTGTAAAGAGCAGAAGCTTCTTGGACAGTCACAGTTCAGAAGCGGCCTAGCACTTCAGTAGTTGATAAACATTGGCGTGGGAATGCACACCGGTGGTAGAGCACTTAGCACCTACTTTTGGATTTGATCCTAGCACCCTCAGAAACAAAACAAAACAACCCAAACAACAGAAAACAGTTTCACCAATATAACACAAACACATGTGTTTGTTTAGGATAAAATTTTACCTGTAAATCTTACACCTCAACACTGGCAAAGAATAGCCAAAGGAAGTGAGGTGAGAGAGCTTTGAGGCCATTAGCCAGGAGAGAGTTAGGCAGGCAGTGCGGCCTGCTCTTGACGGGTTACTGTTAAAACTGAGGTGAAGAACCAGCATAGTTTTGAAAACCCAAGCTGAGCTCTTTCTTCCTTCGTTGAAATGAACTGGCAAAACTCCTTCTCTCAAGTGTCCACTGGAAGAGAGTAAGTTAATCAAGCCTGCTCAGTCAGTCAACGGGTTCTCCAGCGCAGGCTTCAGTCAGTCAACGGGTTCTCCAGCGCAGGAGCGAGGATTAGAAAGAAAAAGACGATTAGACAAAGCTGCAGCATGGCCCCAGTCAATTCTGAGACTGAAGGCAGGTTCATTTTTTCCCAATCTACTTTTATACCATTTTAATTACACGCAAGTATTAAGGGCGAGCAGTACTATAAGGAACTAGCAAGGCAGTACGCAGAGCCCTGTGATTACTTCGAGACAGTTGTTTCCAAAGGCTTGTCAGAATGACCAAAATACCTGAGTCTTCAAGCTTCCTTGTCCAAGCCCAAAATCTTGCCTGAAGCCTACTTCTTTTGTTCCACTCTAAGATTAAAATTCCTGCCTAAACTTACTTCCCTATTATAGCTTAAAGTTAGATTCCTGCCTGAGCTTACTTCCTTGTTATGGCCTAAAGTCGGATTCCTGCCTGAAGTCCATTTCCTTGTCCTTGGCCAATCTCAGATTGCTGCCAAGCAGTCGTCCCCACCCCCCCACCCCCCAAGGCTTTCATAGTAAGTGGTGAGGCTTTGACTAAGCTCGACAACTCCTAGGAGGGAGAGCAGGAAATGGCAGGGATTACTGTGTGGAATAAGGTTAGAAGGAAGAAAAGGGACAAAATGCTTTCTCACCTGGCAAGTACTGGGAAAGGGAGAGGGACCATCTGCAGGGGGAGGAACCGCCTTGTGAGCTGGACTAAAACTGGGAGGGTTTAGAAAAGAGGATTTTCTGATATTTTTGTTTAGGTGACCACGTATTCTCTCAAAGAAAACTTGAAAGATGCATTGTGGGATCTTGATATTTTGTATAATGCAGTTTAAAAAATTCTTATAGGTAATTTCTCCATAGTAGGGTAGAGAGTTATCTAAATGCAATAAAGATACTCGGTTTAATCTCCAGACGATATAAGAAAGGCCCAGCCTCAGGATGTCAACTGGCATCTACCAACTGGAAAGAATCAGATAACTTTCCAGATAAATGTATATTTAAAAAAATATCGGGAGGCAAAAATCCCTCATTTAATTGAAATACTTTAGTTAGTTAACTTGATTACTTTACTATAAAGGTAAAATGTTAATAAAAATGAGAAGTAATTAAACACATCAATGTTAAACTTTGACAATTTTGATTGTTAGGTTTTTTCCGACGTAGCATTACCAAAAATGCAGTGTATTCGTGCAAGAACGGTGGCCACTGTGAAATGGACATGTACATGCGCAGAAAATGCCAAGAGTGCAGACTGAAGAAGTGTAAGGCGGTGGGGATGCTGGCAGAATGTAAGTGCCATTGTGTTCGAGGTTTGCTTTTCTGAGGGGGTTTGACTTTTCCCAATCTCACTTTCCTGACCTGGAAGACGTGATAATGGTGGTGGTTTTCTCAGGGCGAGGCTCACGCATTGCACTAGGGATGTGCTGACTGACCTCTGTGATTTCCACAAATGTGGGAAACTTGCGTGCATAATTTGTGTTAGTGGAGGACTGTGTTCACACTCTCTTCTATATAATAGAAATGAATTTAAAAATAATAAAAATAAAAAATTTCCAATCTTACTGAGAACATAGAGCATTCTTCAAGAGTTATTTTGAATATTGCCATATTTGTTTGTAGATGCACACCACACACACATGTACAGCTCCATGTGGCTCATTATCAATTTACGTAGTGATTCCCATAAATGCCCTGTACTATATTGCTCTAATTTTGAAGTCAGTCATAGTTTCATCTTAATTAAATGTTCTCTGAGAACTGGAGTTAAGAGCATTTGCAGAGGACCCGGGCCTGGTTCCCAGCTTCCACATGGCAGCTCATAATCATTTATAACTCAGTTCCTGAGAATCCCTTGCCCTCTTTTGACATCTGCAGGCACGAATGTATTGTGCATACACACATGCAAGCAAAACACACACATAAAATAAAAATAAATCTACATAATGATTTAAAAAAGATCTGGTATTTTTATGTTACTTAACCTAAAGATATATACTGCCTTGAAAAGTGCAAAGTTAAAAGTAGTTCCCAAAAAGAAAGAGAGGAGGAGGGGCTGGAGTGATGGCTCAGTGGTGAAGAGCACTGACTGCTATTCGGAAGGTCCTGAGTTCAAATCTCAGCAACCACATGGTGGCTCACAACCATCTGTAATGAGATCTCACACCCTCTTCTGGTGTGTATGAAGATACCTACAGTGTACTTATATATAATAAATAAATCTTAAAAAAAAAGAAAGAAAGAAAGAAAGAAAGAGAGGAAGAGGAGAAAAGGAGGAAGAGGAGAAGAGGTTCTCAGAGTCCTAACACGTGGCAGTTTTAGGACAATTGAAGTGTAAATGGATCCCTGGATCCCTGACATTCTCATATGCAAAGTCCACTAATAATCTCATGTGTGTTGGGACTTATTTCCAAATATCAACATATTAGCCAGTAGCACTTTAGCATATGAGTTTTGGAAGATACAATTCAGTCCAAAGCAACCCTTGAAAAAGTTGTCTTTTATTCATCAATTTAATTTGTCTTCAGGATTTCACTAGCTGGCCTAGAATTTGCTTTGTATGCCAGGCTGGCTGCAAACTCAGAGATTCCCCCTGCCTATGCCCTCCAATTTCTGGCCCAAAAGTTGTCTTTTAATATGTGTCAGGAAATGTATGTGAAAGGGAAGTTGGAGTCTTCTGAGGGCCTCTGTACTTAAAATGAGCCATCCTTCACTTTACCTTAAAGGAATTCTGGCAAGGTGAAGCTCTAGAGAATTGGTGAGCAGTCACCGTGACTGGTGAGCATAAGCCTGGTTCACATGTGTCCATGTCCACACCCTGCCACTGATGCTTGGATCTGCACACTACATTTACCTTTCAATTGTCCTAGTACTGCCATGTGTTAGAGCTCTGATGGCCCCTTCTCCTCTCCTCTTCCTTTCCTCATTCACCTCTGCTTTTCTCTTTTCTTTTCCTCCTCCTCCTCCTCTCGTTCCTCCTCTTCATTCTCCTTCTCTTCTTCCTCCTCTTCTTCCTCCTTCTTCCCTTTCTCCTCCTCCTCCTCTTGTGGTTTTCCTTCTTGTGGTACTGGGGGTTGAGTTCAGGTTTACCACATCCTAGACAATCTATCACTAAGCTACACCCATAGACTCCTTTCTACCAAAAAAATATTGAAGAAGGGGTTTGTTTAAGTTGCCACGGCTGGTATTCACCATGCGATCATCTTGTAACATCTCTTGAGTAGTTGGGCTTGCAGGTGTTTACTACCATGTTCAATATTTGATCTGCTTAAAATGGCTTCATTTTTTTTGTGTATTCTGTTCTCTGACAATTAATACAATAATATAGAAGGGCTTTAAGGTTTTTGTTTTTTTCTATACTTCAGCTCCTCATCAGTCTTTTATTTTATAGGTATGTTTTTTAAAATACTTATGAAAATGACAGGTGTATTAATATTTGAATACTCTTAGTGGCTCCTAAGAGTACTTAGGGTAGCTGCTGGTGGTCTAGGAATGACACAGATGGAAGATTAAACAGTCTATGAAAACAGTAATCCCCAGGGGAGGAGAAGCTCAGTGATTAAGAGCACACACTACTCTTGCAGAAGATCTGAGTTCAGGTCTCAGCAACCACATTGGGTAGCTCACAACCAACTATAGTCCCAGCTCAAGGGGCTATGACCCCTCTGGGCTCTGTGGGCACCATACAGACTCATACAAATAATTATAAAATATTTAAAAATGCCGGATGGTGGCAGTGCATGCTTTTAATCCCAGCACTTGAGGGGCAGAGGCAGGTGGATTTCTGAGTTCGAGGTCAGCCTGGTCTACAGAGTGAGTCCAGGACAACCAAGGCTACACAGAGAAACACTGTCTCGAAAAAACCAAAAAAATAAAAAATAAAAAAAAAATAAAAACAAACAAAAACAATCCTCAAATAAATACTATTTGCCTTTTGAAAAAGAATTAAATGCTTTGTTCTGGATTATAGGAGAAATTGACTTAGCTTATTTTTAAAGATCCTAAGATAGTCTTTCTTAACCGTATTACTAAAACCAGTGATAATAATTATAGATAATGTAATTCTACTACTCTATCAAGTGACTCTTTCACTTCCAAGATGCTACTAATGTGTAAATTTCCTCTGTAAAAATCTAAACATAATTTGGAAATGAGAAATTAACCCCCAATCTTTGTTATAACTATTTTCAAGCAGACAAGGTGGCTATGAAGGGAAAAGCAAGATAGGAAATTTAATAGATGCATGCGAGCACAAGAGATGTCTATGACTATTTTCTCACTTAAGACCATTTTAGTCAAATTCTACAGTGTTGTTTTCGAGCTACTTAGTGTGGTGTCCAGCTGGTCAAGTAGAGAGAAGAAAAGGAGAGGAAGGAAAGGAAAAGAGAAGGAGAGAGAGAGGAAGGAAAGAAAAGAAAGCAAGAAGATAAGAGAACAAAGAGCAGGAAAGAGAGGAAAAGGACAAGAGAGGAGGCAAAAAGCAAGAGAGAAAGGAGGGGGCGAACCACCCCTTATATTGTATGGGGTGTGGCTATCCGTCTTTGGGACGTGGCATGCCTGGCTGTGGTCAGATGACTGTGTGTAAGGTCCAGCTAGAATGCTGGGAGCTTGGGGCATTGTCTGCCTGATAGAGCACACATCTCCTGCAGGGGCAGCTGTGAGGGGTTGTGACTGAAATAGGAGCCAAAGACTCAGGAGTTATAGCCGAACTCCTTCCACCCCCCTGCAGGCAGAAACTGCCCACTAGGGCTCCAAAGCTCAAGGCCAATTACTCGACTGAGCCTAAGTTGCCTGAACAGACCACTGCCCTACAGTGTGGATTTTGTAATGTTGCAGGTTTGCTCACAGAGATCCAGTGTAAGTCAAAGAGACTTCGCAAGAACTTCAAGCATGGGCCTTCCCTGTACTCTGCCATCCAAGTGGAAGATGAACGAGCAGACACCAAACACGTGTCGTCCACCACTAGATCTGGGAAAGGGGTAAGACTTTCCTTCCATACAGTCTCTTGTTTCTTTATGAACAGTGTGTAACAGGCGCACATTACAGGTGCCCTTCTGTTTCCTTCTAGGTTCAGGACAACGTGACTCTAACTCAAGAGGAGCGTTGTCTTCTGAATACCATAGTGACTGCTCATCAAAAATCCATGATTCCCTTACGGGAAACAAGCACACTTGTATGTATCCATTACTGACAAGAAATAACCTGTAATGAATGTTATTAGGAAATGATAGCAACAACAACAAAGAGCCTCAGTAATTATCAGGAAAACAGTACTATGGATCATTTTTATTTCTTTTTATGGACCAGCAGCAGGAGTACTCCAACCCAGAACTAAGTTTTCTGAGACTCTCAGAACTATCAATCCTGCACATACATGGACTGATGAAATTTACTAAGGGACTCCCAGGTAAAATTCTGTCTCATTATTTTTTGAGATTTATTTATTTTTATGTTTATGTGTTATGCATGTTTTGCCTGCAATTATGTAATTCATATCATGTACACAACGTACTGTGGAGGCCAGAAGAGAGTGTTAGATCTCCTAGAACTGAAGTTTCTTATGGATGATTGTGAATTACCACATGGGTGCTGGAACCAGAGTCTCTGCAAGAGCAAGAAATGCTCTTAACTGCTGACCTGTCTTTCCAGCCCCAAACTTTCTTTTTTAAAGGTAAAGCGATAGTATATCAAACAAAAACTTCTAACTGTGGTGCTAGATCTACAGCTCAGAGGCAGAGCACCTGTCTAATGTGTGTGAGGCCCTGGGTTTTCTAGCAGTGTTGCTTCTAACAACAACAACAAAAAAGGTTTATTTTATCTTTGTCAATTAATCAGGTGAGTGACAATCTAAATATTTACAAAAATTATTATAATGATGTGGGTTTTCTTAGATGAAACAAGAAACAAAAATGTTTCCTCTACAATACTAGAACAAGCCACAGTTTGACCAAAACTTA
The DNA here is from genome assembly GCF_008632895.1 of Mastomys coucha. Lineage (NCBI taxonomy): Eukaryota > Metazoa > Chordata > Mammalia > Rodentia > Muridae > Mastomys > Mastomys coucha. Next base: position 50,894,153 of record NW_022196898.1, on the reverse strand, counting down.
TATATAACTCAGCTTTATTATATATTTACAGGTACAGAAACGCTTTATAAAATTACATTCTTCAAGGCTAATGCAGCTATGTTTGATTTGTCCTTGCCATAAGAAAGTGTCACCTAGTTCTGATAAAAGTATCCTAAAATATTACTATGTAGAATCAAGAGTTTTATTTAGATTTGAGTTTATATGCTATTGTTACTCCCCAGAAGAACTTAGGGTTGTTAAGTAAATAAATATTTTTAAACATTTAATTTATGAACATTCTCTTTTGATTATCTGTTTCTTCATGCTTTATTTTTTCTAAGGATTTGACAATTTAACCACTGAGGATCAGACTGCATTACAGAAGGAGTCAAAAGCTGAAGCGCTGTTCCTTCATGTAGCCCAGCTTTATGGTGGGAAAGATTCAGCCTCTGGAAGTAAAAAGAAAAAAGAATTTTATTCAACTTTAAGTACACACAGACACACACATAGACACATAGACACACAGACACACACAGAGACACACACATAGACACATAGACACACACACAGACACACAGACATACAGATATACACACACACAGACATACACACACACAGACACACAGACACACACACACAGACACATAGACACACAGACACACAGACACACACACAGACACACACACACAGAGACATACAGACATACACAGACACATAGACACACAGACACATAGACACACACACAGACACATAGACGCACAGACACACAGACACACAGACACATAGACACACACACACACATACTTTTCCACACTTGTGGAACACCTCTGCACTGGGGTGAAACGTTATTAGGTTAGTGTTGAACCAAGTATGCAGGACCTCACTCCCATTTAAAAAAAAAGCAAGTATTTTTTAAAATCAATAAACCATTTGAATAGAGCAGGAAAGCCATCATTGTTTAGTGTGTGAATGCAAGAATCTATTCTGTAAAGATGTATGTTGGTTGAAGACATGGGAGGAGGCAACAGGACAACATCAAACCGAAGCCAACAAAGCACTCGGCAGTGATACCAGCTGCTTTCCCTAAGTGCGCTCGCCGCAGTGCATTGCCTTTTAAAATATCCTTATTTATTGGCTGGTCTTCTCTACACACACTAGACCAGAAGGCTTTAAAGGGAGGCCCTTGATGGCCTGGTCCATGATTGCTCTAGTAGTGTTTGCTTCAGAGTCTCCCCAGCCTCTGGTGCACTGTGTGGTGCGTGGAAGGTGTGTGTGTTTAAGAAAGACATTTTTAGTTTCCATTATAGTACCATGGAAAACTCATTTTGGAGGGTCTTCTGTACAATATTTTTACAAAACATGAACTAATATCTGTTTTTATGTTCCAGTAACACAAATGAGAAAGATATCATTTTAGGGGATTTTTTTTTCACATAATAGTTATGCTAGGTTCTGAAAAGATATTGAATTTACTAATTATATAATGATAGGAAAGAATATCTGTCTTTGTGTTTTTCTCTTTTGCTAGGCACTATGAGACCAGCAAAGCCCTCAGCTGGGACACTGGAGGTGCATAGTCACAGGGGTGATGAAAGTGTTCATTCTTTGGAAAACTTTTTCAAGGAAGGCTACCCTTCTGCTACTCTGACTGGTAACACTGTGCAGTAAGGCCCATCACCTTGGTGGACTTGCTTCCTTTTCTCCCCTTTTCATTTTGTTACAAGGAGAAGGCCATGGGCTTTCTCACAGTTCACAGGTGTCTCTGCAGTGTGTCTGAAAGTGTCTCTGAAAGCCTTTATAGACATAGCCAATACAGTTGTTAGTGTTGGCAGGCCATCAGTGAGTTTTCTATTTGTAACCATTTTCTTATTTTGGCTACACCATGGCAATTCTTTCCCTATTTAATTGTGAAGCTATTTGGGGCCTCTGAATTATTCTTTGGGCTGTTTTTCAAAGCTTTTCAGGATGGTAATGTAATATACAGCCAATATCCCGGCGTCAACCACTTTTATGGGTAGAGGGGTAAGCCTTACTGTGGCTAATAGAGAAACACAGCGTGGCTTCTGCAGGCTCTCAGTTCCACAGCCTTCTGCTTGCTCCAAGTGGTGACAACCTTTTGTTGTTCTTGTTTTTTTTTTTTTTTTTTTTTTTTCAATAGCACACCTAATGAGCCCAATCTTGAGGTTCAGGCATAGGCTTCAAGGGCACAACAAAGGGTCTTGTCCATGCAGGCCATCACTCGGTCAGCCATCTTGAACCTCATTCTCTTTTCAATATTCTTATATTAGTTTGAGAGAAGAAAAGACAATCACAATGTGTTTCCTTCTCTGCTACATTTGGATGAAAAATCACTTATATTGATCTTTTCAGGTATTACTAGAGAATTTATTGCCTCACTGTCTTACTTCTACAGAAGAATGAGTGAACTTAATGTAACAGACACTGAATATGCTCTGCTTACGGCGACAACAGTGCTTTTCTCAGGTACAAACTGTGAGAAGTAATGCTTGGGGTGACCTCTGGACAGGGAATCACTAAATTCTTTTTATTGAACTATGAAGTGAAGTTGAATGTACCAATTTCATCCCATCATGGTTTGCTCTCTATGAGCATTCCTTTAAGCTCACCACTGTGTTACATTTTCTTGCATCTTAAAAATAATGCTTTCTTGCCCTCATTGGCCCTCAGATATACTCTCCCAGTCCCTGATAGAGAGGTTCTTAGGGAGTTAGCTATATTCTAGTCTTCATTTTACTCCTTTTCACTTCTGAGCCCTCCGCAGTCACATTTCACTCCACCCTCTCCGACCCACTACAACCTGTCAGGATCTGTAGCACACGGCATCACTGATTCTGCTGGTTAATGCTCCGTCTTCATCGGCATCACTGATTCTGCTGGTTAATGCTCCGTCTTCATCGGCATCACTGATTCTGCTGGTTAATGCTCCGTCTTCATCTTATTTGACCCACTGGTGTATTTAGAGAAGGCCACATGCATCTGAAAGCCTCCTGTTTCCTGGGAGCCCTTCAGCAGAGTTTGGAAGCCGTGGTGAAGATGTCTGGTGTGTTAGGAGACTTTCTCATGCTTTTTGTGTCAGTTCATAGTCTTCTTGACATGCCTGTAACCTGTGTTATGGACTGGATCCAGGTTGAAGTGAGACAGTTGCTTAGCATGGATAACCCATTGATCAAGCCAGCAAAGTCTTCCTAGGGTACCACTGTCCTGTCTCCTTCACTGATCTGGACACGTTTGTGTTCTTTTATATTCTAACTCGCTGTGATATCAGGGTTCATGAACACTCACTAGGTGTGTGTGTCTGAAGCTCAATCACGTAGGCTCCAGTGCAGCTACATTATGCTGTCCACTTACCACTATTATGCTTCATTTCAAGAAGTTTTGTAAGCAACTGTGTGATGAACAGGATAAAGGATTTAGAAGGCTGGAGGGACAGCAGTGTTGGCTTTCATCTGAATCTGAATATTTGGAAAACCAGCTTGGACTGGTTACCTAGGGACAGTTCACTCTGGTTGGACCATGTAAATCTTCTTTCTTTCAGTTCGGTGTAGGAAATAAGCTGCAAATTCTGGACAGTGCGGTACCTTAGAGCCTCGGTGTGTTGGCTGTGTGAGGATTCCCCGGTCTCTCAGGAGTGGGACTAATAATGCCTGTGGCCACCATCCTTTATCCTTCTTGGTGGATCTTTTTAAACAAGGACTGTGTCATGCTCTCTACATTTAAGAATTTTAATGGGGTCAAGGGTTCCCCTAGATTATAAAGTTCTCACAAAGATATGTTCATCACATCCCTTCAGCTGATCTTTGATTTTTTTCAGGGCTAATCTTTGATTCCCATCAACTTAGCCTTTCCTAATCTTGGCATTCCTACTTACTGTTAGGTGGAAAATAGTAAGTTCTCCCTGTGGACTGCAGTCCACCTAACAGCTTGCCTCGGGCCTTGTTAACACTCAACAGCACAAACAGAGCTCAGATCACACAGAAGCATGGCAGTCTCAGGAAGTTCTCACTCCAACATAACCACCCACCCACTAACTCACATAGGTGGTTTTGGTTCTTTTGGTTAGACATTTAAAATTATATTGATTGATTGATTGATTGATTGTGATTGTGTACATGTCATGCATGTGGAAGGTCAGAGGACAACCTGTGGGAACTGTTTCTTTCCACCATGTGTGTGTCCTGGGGTTCAGGTAGTCAGGCTGGGTCTTAGCATCTTTCCTGCTGAGCCATCCCACTGGCAGCTTTGTTGTTTCACTGAATCTCTGGAACACCACCCTCTTGATTTCCTCATTCATTGGCTATTCTTCCCATGCCTTCTTTATTCTGTCATCTTCGTCTCTCACAATGACAAATATTTAAATTGTCCTAGGACTCAGTTTTCTTTTAAGTTATTTCATGATTTTATGCACATGTTTTGCCTGCATCTGTGCACCGTGGTGCGCCTCATGCTGCTGAATTCAGAAAGTGTCAGATCCCTTGGGACTCGGGTTACAGAGGTTGTGACAAGTCCGAGTTTTCTTCTGTACTCTTCCTTCCTGATTCCATCCTAACTCTGGGCATTAAAGGCCTGTGCGGATTTGATACTCCCAGACTCATCTGTGAACTTGGTGTGCTCCTCCAGAATGCATGAAATAACCTCCTCAAGATTTCCATGCAACTGTCAAGCAGGTGTATCAAATTTAAAATGCCCAAAGCTGGACTCTCAACAGCTTTATACCTTAGCTTTTTGTAGTCCTCCCCATCTGGGCCAAACCCTATCTTTGTCTTCCAAATTGCACATGCAATTTTTTTTAAATCCTTAGTTTCTTTTCTTTCTCTTATATTCATATCACACACGCACCAGTTCTGTTGATTCAATCCTAAGATATACTTAGCACTTAACTGCTTCCTGCTGTCTATAGCTTGGGCAGCATAGTTGAATCCCCTTTTCTAATTACATTTTCTGACTCTATGCTCTATAGACTCTGTATTAGTACACAGAGGAGTTCCCTGAAAATGTAAGTCAGATGATGGTATTCCTCTGGATCCGTCGATGGCTTCCTAGTTTGCATAGATTAAAACCAAAGTTCCTTCTAGTGGTCTAGACTGCCTTGCTCCTTTTTCACCCTTGCCCCATCCACAGTGCTTTGACACAGATGTCCCTTGAGCCCTGCAGGCTCCTGCTACAGGCTCTACCGTTCTTGATGCACCTTTTGCCCCCTCTGCTTGCACGCCCACATGATGCCATCTTACACTGTTTTGTCATTTTATTTACTTGGTTTTTTTCTTTTACCATTTTGGGTTTGGGTTAAATGTTGTTATATCCCCAATCAGTCTTTGCAAATAGCTACCACCCCTCCACCCAAGAGTCTTATCTATTTCCGTTTTTCTTTATAGCACATCATTATTTTGCTTTTGCTTTTTTAAAAAATATTTTTCATTCATTTACTTTTGTTGATGTGTATGTCTCCTTTGTCTATATGTGCACCCCTTGTGTCCAGTATCTGTGAGCCCACAGGAAGGTGTCAGATCCCCTGGAACTGAGTTACAGATGGCTGTGAGCCACCATGTGGGTTTGGAGATTGAACCTTAGTACTTGGGAAGAGCAGCCAGTGCTCTTAACTGTTGATAGGTCTCTCCACTCTCTGTTTTTACTTTTGAATATATATGTAACTCTCTCTTTCCCCACTTCTTCCATATTAAGAATACAAGAACAATAAAGGGAAAAATTTTTGCTGTGAGTTTTATTGTGGTATAGTTAGCAAAATGAATGAAGGCTGTCTATTCAGAACTTCCTGGTTAGCTTATCTCTTATGGTAGGAACCCAAGAAGTCTCACGCTTTACTTCTGTTGACCATAGAGAGGTTGCTTACTACTATTTTAAAGTTTCAGGCAAGCCTTCATGGATGTTATATCCCCAACCTTACTCACCGACCCCTTCCTTCCCATGCAACTTTATGGAAATTACTTAACTCCCTACATTTCAGGGAGCTAATCTGAAAAATGTGATAAAAATAGAATGAAGCTCAATAGAATATAGTGAAGATTAAGTAAAATCACGAACAAAGAGAATTTAATTAGCAAACCTAATGTGTATTAGGGTTCTGCAAGTACTCATGATTTTATAACTCAATCATTGTTTTAAGTGCATTTATTATTTCTACCACTTTGAATCAATTAAGATAAATATGTTTTTCAGATCGTCCATGCCTTAAAAATAAGCAGCATGTAGAAAACCTACAAGAACCAGTGCTGCAGCTTTTGTTTAAGTATTCAAAAATGTACCATCCAGAAGACCCACAGCATTTTGCACACCTCATAGGGAGACTTACTGAACTGAGAACTCTGAGTCATAGCCACTCAGAAATCCTTAACACTTGGAAAACAAAGGACCCCAGGTTGGTTATGTTTTTCTCTGAGAAATGGGATTTGCAATCCCTTTACTGAAAATTTAGAGTGTTGAGGTTTGCCTTAAAATTTCAAAATCAGCCGGGCGGT
>NW_022196898.1:50883230-50887688 GCF_008632895.1 Mastomys coucha | reverse complement strand
AAAAAAAAAAAAAAAAAAAAAAAAAAAATTTCAAAATCAAAATTGGATGAATGATTTGAGAAATGTGAATAAAAACATACATCACCATAAAATGGAGATCCAAAAGGCACATCAGAGTTTGTGGAACTTTCAAATCTTAGAAGATGAACACTCCAGTATTCTTCTCAAGATTGGATGCAAATGAAAAAATGGAGCCATGTGGTGGCATAGCCTCTGTACTTGGGAGGCCGAGGCAAGAGGACCCCATGGTTAAGGCAGTCCTGGGCTATTAGTGAGACCTCATCTCAGAAGAAGAAAGACATCAACTAATGGCCATCGTTTTGTCTCCAGGCCTCACCTAAAGAAACTATTTTTTTTTCTTAGCTGAAATACATAATGAATAAATGTGAACAAAGGTAGGCTATGATTATGATAAGGCAGTTTGTATGCCTCACTGATTAAGGACACATTGATGGAGTAGAAGCTAATGCTTAGAACCTCTTCTTCATGAATGATAAAAAGGAACAAAACCTTTTCAATTTGTATCTTTATATTTTTAATTGTAGTTTTATATTTTTATTAAGTGTATGCTAAATGTACAGAATGGTAGTTTCACTGTGGAAATTTTATACATATATATTAGATATTTCTGGTGTATTTGCCACCAATCCTGTGCTCCCCACACTGCCGATGCCCTTATCCTAATATTTCCCTTCCTCTTCATACCCTAAAAAAACGGATTCATATGTGCAAGAAAACATTTGATTCCAGTCTCAGTCTGATTTATTTCCTTTGACATGAATATCTCATCTATATTTATGCAAATGACATAATTTCATTCCTTTTAAGGACTGAATTGTGTATGTATATCTGTATATATCACAGTTTATTTACCCACCAGCTGATGGCACCTAGTTTGGTTCTGTACTTTAGTCACTGTGAATCGTGCTGTAATAAACCTGACTATGTAGGCTTTGAGATTTTATGTGGCTCTTGATTTCTTCAGGTGTACTCCCAGAAGTGGTATGGGTTACATGGTAGCTCTATTTGTAGACTTGCAGGAAAATATGTAGTGATTTTCAGTGACTACCTTCTTTCGAACAGTGTATATTCATTTCCCTTCACAATTCTTGCCAACTTTTGCTTTTCCCTTTTTTCCTTTTAATTAACCCCCCCTCTCTGTGTTTGTGTGTGTATATATGTGTGTGCATACATGCCAAAGCACACTGTGGACATCGTAGGATAGCTCTGTGGAACATGTTCTCTCCTTCCACCTTTATGGGTTGTCTCCCCGACCCCTATCCGGCCATGGCCTCATGGCTTGGTTCTGGAAGCCTGACTGAGGTGACTAGTGAATGAAGAAATGACAGACACGAAGACTCAAGTACAGAAAAGCTGGGATTGGGTGGCATCTTAGTTTCTTTTTTATTGCTGTGAAAAGACACTAGGACCAAGGCAACTTATGAAAGAAAGCATTGAATTGGGGGCTTGCTTACAGTTTTAAAGGGTGAGGCCATGATGGTCATGGCAGGTAGCGTGGCACCAGGCATGCACTGGAGCAGTGTCTGAAGAGCTTACATTCTGATCTGCAAGTTGGAGGCAGGGGAGAGAAGAAAGTGGCTGACAGGGCCTGGGACAGGGTTTGGAAATCTCAAAGCACATCCCTAGTGACACACCCAGTCCTCCCCAAATATTTCTACCAAGTATGGATCGAGCAGTCAAATATAGGAGGGAGTTGGGCCCATGCTTATTCAAACCACCACAGGTGGGGCTCTGACGGAGGGCGTCAACTGCACCACAACCTAGAAACTTAGCACATGCATTATGCATACTATAAGGAGTCAGGCTAGCTAGTCTTAGTTGAAGGTCCCTGAGGCTGGGCAGTCTCAAGTTGTAGTCATCCCAGAGGAGGAAGCTGTGGGTGCTGGTTTTTGCACACACTGTCAATATCCACGTATGGAACAGAGGAAAGCTTTGCTATTCCCATAGGTCTGAGGCATCGATCTCTTTTTGACATGGCTGTACTTCCATCAATAACCCACATTCACTTAGGATTTCCTTTGATTTACACTGCTAAATTTATCCCACCAAAGGAAATATCAGCTAAAGATAAAGGAACACTTTTTTATTATTCTGTAATGTCATACACACAAATAACCTTTTTGTATGCATCAAACTTTTCTCTCGAGAGTACCCAGTGCAGCTTGATTTCAATAGCTGAATTTTTAAAGGGAGATCTGAAATAAGTGCTAATGAGAGACCTGGCTCTTTGATGAAACTCAGAGTTGGTGAACTTGTCAGAATTAATGTGAAACTGGGGTGGTGAAGCTGAAATGCTTTGGAGAGCAGTGTTTTTAAATTAGCTTCATTTTTCTTCCTCGGTAGAACAGATGCAGGTTTAATGGTCTCGATGTGGATGCACAGTGATATCCTCTTCAACTGCCTTCTAAATGCAATCCTGTGGGTTTAAACAGTATGCTTGCATTTATAGCTTACAGATAATAGCGTAGGATATAAAAAGAAGCACTTAACCTTAAGAACATCATTTATGAAATGTAGTGCTATGATGATGTCTCTATTTGGGAAGAGGAAAGGGAGAAGAAAAAGTGGAGCAAAAGAGATAAAGAAAAAAATAGAGCAAAAGAAAAATTAAAAATAGCTATCAAGGTACCTCAGGGAACTTTTGAGTGTGGAACAATGAAAGCAGCCACTGCGGCATTCTCCTGCCTCCAGGCTTTCTCACCAGAATGGACTGTGAACCACAAGAACAAGAGATGAAAATTGGTTCTGAGAAGTTGGATGAGTGCTACAGCAAATCTGGGCTGTGGTTGGTAGGTGCTTGCAAGGAGTTTGTGGCAGGATTTTGGAAACCTGTGGAGTTGTTGCCTAGAGAGACCCTAGCTTGCTTTAAGCAGAGCTTAAGTGTGAAGGACCACAGTGCCACCAGTGTGGACAGTAAAGGCCTGGCTCATGAAGCTTCAGAGGGAAACGAAAGAAACAGAAATTGGACTAGAGACCATTTCTGTTACATTCTGACAAAGAACCTACCCACATTATTCCCAAATCCTGAGAAACTGAGGTTTAAATAAAATAACAATAATACTGGGCTAGTTTGTTTGGTAAAAGTTGTTTCAAGGTAGCATGTATTGGGCTGCTGTACTACTTACTGCTGTTAGGCAGTGTTTACAGCAGCTGAGCAAAAAAGATAAGAAAAAGTGTGCAGTTTTGTGGGTGGAAAGGATCTTGATCAAGCTTAAACTGGCAGACAGAAGGGTGTAGTTGTTAAAAATATTGCTTCAGTTTAGGAGAAGCCTTTCAAAACAAGAGGCTCACTGGGTGTGGTGGCGCATGCCTTTAATCCCAACACTTGGGAGGCAGAGGCGGGTAGATTTCTGAGTTTGAGGCCAGCCTGGTCTACAGAGTGAGCTCTAGGACAGCCAGGGCTATACAGAGAAACCCTGTCTGGAAAAACAAAACAAAAAACCCAAACAATCAAACAAACAAACAAACAAAACAAAAACAAAACAAAACACCAAAACCCCAAAAACCAAAAAACCAAAAAAACAAGAGGCTCCTTAAGATCAATGACTGATACACTGAAGACTCTAGCTTTCAAAAAAAACCAAATTCAGTTGGAAGGAGAGAGTGAATTGAGACTGCACCTGAACAAATGGGTTCTCTGCAGGGCTCCCTGCCTGAAAACAACCTCCTAAACAAGTGTTTCCCTAAACTTGGTCTTGAAGGTAGTAGAGGATGCTGTAGTTGTGGTCTAAAAGGCTAGCTTATGTCTTCAGCTGGCAACAGAACCTGGAGGAGGTCAGCGCCGATTTTGAAGGCAGGCTAGGTACAAGAACCAGGGGTCATGAAAACTGTACTGACCATGGAGGTCAGGCAATGCGTAGTAGGGTCCTATTCTCTGCAAGCCGGCCCTTGGAGGCCATTGTGTGAAGCTTGAAGGTCAAGCCTAGGTTATTTATAATGGAGACTCTAGCATGGCTGGAGATGCCAGTACTGTGAAGCATCTGCTGAGGAAAGTTACAGGCATGAAGTGGAGTTAGCCCAGTTGGGGAGAGTTGGCTCATGGCATCTGTCTCAAGACTGTGACGATGAGATCTAGTTAGTCAAGCCTGCTTCTTACATTTCCCTCCCTTCTACTTAAATTAAAACACACTAATTCAACCTGGTAAATGTACTTTCTAGCTGACACCTCATCTCCACTACCCCTGTGAGCCATCATTCGGACCCTTACATCTTGTCCTAGGTATTAAAACTAGCTCACTCCACAAACGGGAAGCATTCATACCATGAATTTTCTTCCAAACATGATCATGTTAACCCTGATGCTCAAAATTTCATGATCCTCGTCTGTAAAGTCCAAAACACGCCCCTCCCCAAGCACAGTTTTAGCCTTTTCCTCTTCTTTTTATGTCCAGCCTCAGCACTTTCATCTTCCCACCCAGTACACACACTACCTACCCC
>NW_022196898.1:50881455-50883162 GCF_008632895.1 Mastomys coucha | reverse complement strand
CCCCCCCCCCCCCCATCCTACTTCTTGGTTTCATTAAGACTCACAGATCATGCATATAGGAAGTTCTACAGACTCCCAAAGCCATCTTTAGCACCCAGCGTCCTCAGGGCTCCTTAGAAATGACTTCTTTTATATGGGGCTTCTGGCTGCAGCAGAGGACTCAATGTTTGGTTCCCAGCATCCACAGGGCAACTACCAACCATCTGTAACTCCAATTCCAAGGGATCCTAGTCCCTCTTATGGCCGCCCAGGACACTGCACGTGGTGCCCATTCACGTGTGCATACATTCCCGTGAAACACTGTGTAACACAAAGCAGAAAGTAACACACCCTTAGAAAAACAGGAAGGAAAGAAGCGAGACTCCTTTAAATGGCTATACGCCAATGTGACCAATGTGATGGTTGGATAAGGTGGTGAGCTCCTCAGCTCTTAAGTCTGAGCGTCACGAGAGCCCTCCCAGGGTTCTCCGCTGACTCCGAAATCGCAGACTCGGCGGAAAACCCGAACCCGGCACGTGGGAAGTGAGATCCCGCGAGAAGTGAGTGCTGCGTGCGCGCACATCCCCGCCAGCTGGACCAACGGTCAAAGGTAGCCGGTAGAGCCCGGCTGCGCAGTTGGGCGTGCTGTCGGGCTTCTAGGAGGTTCTGAGGCGGAAGCTCGCGGTTCCATTCGATGTCTTCATAAAGAAGCTCGCGGGGCGCGGAGCCTGCCAACGGTGAGGGTGTGGAGGGTTTCCGGGGCCTGGGGCCCACGTGCGAAGCTCCGTCACGCACGCACGTCCGCGTGGGTGCGCGGGCGGCCCCGCGGGCTCCGCGGGCTCCGCGGGCTTCGCGGGCTAGGGAGGCCCCGGGGCCTGGGCTTCAGGCCGGCGCCCGCGACCTTCGAAGTTCGGGCCGGGCCTGTGGCCGCGTGCCCGGGCTAGGGAGGTCCTGGGGCCTGGGCTTCAGGCCGGCGCCCGCGACCTTCGAGGTTCGAGCCGGGCCTGTGGCCGCGTGGCGGGCCGCAGTGGGGAGATGGCGGGACCGCGCAGGCCACATGCGCCGTGGGGTGACCCACGGACGCAGGACCCGTCTGCGGGGCCTAGCTCACCTGTGCTTCAGCCTGACTTACCAAGGGAACTCTCCCCTTTCCCCGAGGCCCGGGAGACAGCATGGAGAAGCAAAAGCCCTTCGCCTTGTTCGTGCCACCGAGGCTGAGCAGCAGCCAGGTGTCTGCCGTGAAACCGCAGACCGCGGGAGGAGATTCCAGCTACTTCAAGGTCAGTTTGCGTGGGCCGGGCAGGGGAGGCGCACATCTCTAATCCCAGCACTCGGGAAACAGAGGCAGGCAGATTACTTAGTTGGAGGCCAGCCTGGTCTACAAGAGTGAGTTCCATCCAGGACAGCCAGGGCTAAACCCTGTCTCGAAAACACACACACACACACACATACACACACATCCCACCCCACCCCACCCGCCCCACAAAGAAATTGCTTGGGCGGGCGAGAGGACTGGGGCGGGGGTTGGGGGGCGGGAGGCGCTTGCCGCCAAGGCGAAGACCGAAGACCAGAGTTCCATCCCCACGGGCTCAAGAGAAGCAGCTCTGCAGGTTGTTTTCTGACTTCCACAGCACAGGCACGCCTGCAGAAAAGCACACCTTCTCACTTTGCATGTTACATTAACCGCTGAAAAAAAGTTTGGAATGGCTTTTTTTTTTTTTTTTTTTT
>NW_022196898.1:50877221-50881445 GCF_008632895.1 Mastomys coucha | reverse complement strand
TTTTTTTTTTTTTTTTTTGCCCGAAATGAATGTTGTATGTTGACAACATTCAGACTTTAAAAGACTCCTTTAAAAGTGATTTTTTAAAAGATTCACTGCTGGGCTGGAGAAATGGATCCGCCTGCAAGAGCACATACAGCTCCCAGTATTTCTGCTCTTGCAGGCTGGGTCTTTGGCAACACACCCAACTTAAAATCTTTAAAAGAATTGCTGCTGTAAAACTGCATAAATAGAATTTGCTTATTTAAATTACCTATCTGCTTAAATTATTTAAAACTATTTTTAATGTTTTTAACAACATATTAATTGTAGGTAATGGGTTTCATTATGACATTTTCACATATGTAAATTATACTTTAAACTCTGTACTTCAAAGGGTTTATAATTACAGTGGTTTCTTTTTAAGGTACTGTATGTATATATGCATATGTAAGCATGTATATATACATGGACATATATACATATACACATATGCATACATATATATGTGGGTATGTATGTGTATATATATACATAAAATATATTTGAATATGAGCACAGTTGAATATCAAAGTGATATTGAATAGTATATCCCCTCTCATTCCCCTCCCACTAATTCCTTCCCTTCCCCAAAAGCCCGCCATCTACTTTCATGTTTCTTTTGTGTGAGTGATCCAGTGTGTTTCATTAGAATGCTTACTGCAGCCTGAGCTCTTAACCAGTGGCTGTACCACTGAAGAATATGTCTCTCAGGATTTGAAGCAACGTATAAGGAAAAAAAATAGGAGAAACGTTTTAGGGATTTTACCAAGGAAAGTTAAGACTATTTGGACAAATGGCTATATGTGGGTAGTAATTAATATTGTGACTAAGCTTCTTGGTAGGTAGGGTAAAAGGGAAATTCATTTATATAGTAAAATTCTATTTGAAAAGCCTTACACAAGATTTCTCAGGTGAAACAGCTTTTTATATTGTTTAAACTTCTTTTTTAAAGATTTATTTATTTATTATATGTAAGTACACTGTAGCTGTCTTCAGACTCTCCAGAAGAGGATGTCAGATCTTGTTATGGATGGTTGTGAGTCACCATGTGGTTGCTGGGATTTCAACTCAGGACCTCTGGAAGAGCAGTCAGTGCTCTTAACTTCTGAGACATGCAGTTAATATTTTAATTTTACATGCTGAGGATAGTTTCTGCTGTAGCCAAGATATATCATTGATATTTGATTAAGTAAAGATCTCAATTTGGTTGAGGGAGATTGAATGAAACATATACTATTGAAATTACTAATATTCTAGAATATCTATAAAGCTTCTGTTATGTAATTTATGGCTTAGGTTTATCTTACTAGAGGAAATAATTAAAATTTTTGCTTTGTTTGCTTAGCAGAAGTATTTGATATTTTAAAATCAAAAGATTTATGATTATAGTGACTTTAAGTAGATATTGGATACTATATGTATATTATACTGTTAGGTATCAAAGTGATATTGAGCAGAATATTTAAAGAACCTCTTTGTATTTCTAGGCTGTCAACAAATGTACAGAAGATGACTTTGGTGTTCCATTTACAATGTCCAGTCTATCAAAAAATCGGGAAAACATTGATACAGGTAGGTTTGGACAAGTATGTAAACTTTCATAGAAACATTTTGTTATATACATTGCCAGTTATACAACACAACTATTACATTAATACTTTTGACATTCAGCTAGATAAAATAATATAAAATGATCTCATATTTTATAACATTTTCTTATTTTGTAGATCCTGCTTTTCAAAAACTTAGCATTCTGCCCATGCTCGAACAGGTTAGTAAGAGTGTGTCCATACAATCTGTTAGAGATTGAATTATTTGAAGGGAAACAGTTGGTAGTTGTGGGATTAGTAGTTTTGTGTAATTATTAAATTTTTGTGTAAAAAATTTGTGTGTATATGTGCTTATGTATATTTGTATGTATGTGAGTGTGCATGTACAATGATAATATGTGTGGAGGTAATACTACAACTTGTAGACCTGGGTTCAAATCAGGTTATCATTGTGGCCATCATTGTTACTCATGGAGCCATTTTGCTAGTCATAGTCTTGTGTATAATCTTACAGGTTTTGTTTTATTTTTTTAGGTTGCTAATTCTGGCAGTTGCCACTATCAAGAAGGAGTAAATGACTCTGATTTTGAGGTCAGATATTTCCTTCTTATTACTGGAATTTCATTTATTATTTGAATATACATTTTTAAGTTCCCAAAGTATTCATGTTTGCTTAATGTTTTAAAATATATTCTTTGAGTCTTTCTTTTAGTGGCTCTGGGGACTAAATCAGAGCCTTATGTACTTTAAAGTGGCAACTGTTCTACAACAAAGTTGTATCCATATCACAGATATTTTTTTCCTCTTAAAGTATTTGAAGTGCTAAACTTTTGTATTTTCCTTGGTGAAAGAAAACAATTCTTTTGGGGAAACTAAATTTTAAGTAAAAAAATTAAAACTAGAGGAGGAGAGATAGATATGTGGAAAGGCCAGCATTTTACAAAAATGTTTTGACAGGTAAAATTGTCATTTGGCTGCTTTATTGTGTAAGAAATTTATTTGTCAAATATAGCATAGTTTTTGTATTATAAGAATCATTCTTACAGCATATCTTACAAATTAAGGAAAATTTCAGGGCCTGATAAGTGCTGTATGTCTATTGCAAGGGTTAATAGTGTCACAGAATAAAAAAATTTGGAACCAGTTTATATTTTGATAACAGATTAAATGCAAGAAAATATTGGTGAAAATATGACTTGGAATATAGCTTCATGTTAGAGTTATGTTATTTGTTTAGCATGTGAAATGACCTGAGTTAGCTCCCCAGCTCCAACATGAGAAGCAAACCCGAATTTCACTGTTGTTTATAATATGATATGGATAAAAAAGGCAAGAAATCTAAAACCTCAGGTTCATTGAAAATTACATATTTTATTTGCTATTTTCTTGTCATAGTATTAATATACTTTTAACCCTCAAATGATTTCTCTAAACAAAATGCTTTAAGATAATTGTTAACTTTTATGTATTTCCTGTGGAGTGATGTATTTTAGCTGTTATAGAGTCAGATTCTCTTACTAAGTTAAATTGTTTTTAACTTTAGCATTTTTCAGTCTTGATTTTATTCAGTAATTTTAGTGAAGTAGCATATGATGTCTTGATAGTATGAAAGTTAATCTTGCTACAGTATAAATCGAATAGACAGTTTGTCACCATTAGTATATATGTATATGTAGTAGGTAACTATTGTTGGTTATATTAAAATTTAGACAATTAACTTTTGGAAATCCATTTAAGTAGAATTCAGAGCCAATGAGCAGACTGTATTCAAAGTTGTATAAAGAGGCTGAAAAGATAAAAAAGTGGAAAGTGAGCATAGAATCTGAACTGAAGCAGAAAGAAAATAAGTTGCAAGAAAACAGAAAGATAATTGAAGCCCAGCGAAAAGCCATTCAGGAACTTCAGGTATAATGGTGTTTTGAATTATAAATATGGCAAATAAATACTATTTGAATAAAAAATAAATAAAAGATAAAAATATGGCACACAGTAAATATTAGCACAATACTGTTGGAAATAGAACATTAATTCAAAGTGAATTGCATTTATGTGGCAGATATTTTGAGAACAAGGCTTTTTGAAATTTCACTAATAAAAGTTAAAGGTCAGATTCAGGAATGAATACAGGATAAATTCCACAAAATTCCATGAAGATGATTAAGGAAATAATTAGATAATGACAAATTTAGTCATATCCATTAATTAAAAAAGTTTAAAATTTTATTAAGTCCTATTATTGTTTAATTTGATGTGATATATATCAGAATGTACCTATAAAACTTTGAAACTGTTTATAGCATAGGAGAAAAAACTCAATATAAGCAGCTAATACACTTTAGTGTTATTAGAGATAATATTCTCTAAATATTATTGAATGCTTTTACTGGTCATTCAGCAAATTTTAAGCTAATGAAAGTGAAAGATTTGTCCCTCCCTTTTTAAATTAGTGTATGAATGTGTGTGTCTCTCTGTGTGTGTGTGTGTGTAGGTCAGAGGACAACTTCTGGGATTCAGTCTTCTGCCTGTATCATGTAGGTTCTGAGGATTGAACTCAGCCTGCCAGGGGTGATAGCATATGTCTTTTTTTTTATTAGATATTTTCTTTATTTACATGTCATATGATTTCTCCTTCCCAGTTTCCCCTCCCCCCCCC
>NW_022196898.1:50865371-50876973 GCF_008632895.1 Mastomys coucha | reverse complement strand
CGCTTACTGGCCCTGGCATTCCCCTACACTGGGGCACAGAACCTTCGCAGGGCCAAGGGCCTCTCCTCGCATTGTTGACCGACTTGGCCATCCTCTACTATACACATGCTGCCTGAGCAATCAGTCCCACCATGTGTATTCCTTGGTTGGTACTTTAGTCCCTGGCAGCTCTGAGGGTACTAGTTAGTTCATATTGTTCTTCGTCCTAAGGGGCTACAAACCCTTCAGCTCCTTCGGTTCTTTCTCTAACTCATTCATTGGGGACCCTGTACTCAGTTCAATGAATGGCTGTGAGCCTCTACTTCTCTATTAGTAGGGTACTGTAAGAGCCTCTAAGGAGACAGCTATATCAGGCTGGAGTGCCCTTCCTTCAGTCTCTGCTCCATAGTTAAGCTCTGCAACTCCTTCCATGGGTATTTTTCCCCCCTTTTAAGAAGGAATGAAGTGTCCACATTTTGGTCTTCCTTCTTCTTGAGTTTCTTGTGGTTTGTGGACTGTACTTCGTATATTCTGAACTTCTGGGCTAATAGCCACTTATCAGAGAGTGCATACCATGTGTGTTCTTTTGTGATTGGGTTACCTCACTCAGGATGATATTCTCCAGATCCATCCATTTCCCTAAGAATTTCATAATTTCATTGTGTTTAATAGCTGACTAGTACTCCATTGTGTAGATTTATCACAATTTCTGTATCTATTCCTCTGTTGAGGGACATCTGGGTTGTTTCCAGTTTCTGGCTATTATAAATAAGGCTGCTATGAACATGGTGGAGCATGTGCCCTTATTACATGTTGGAGCATCTTCTGGGTATATGCCCAGGAGTGGTATAGCTGGATCCAATTTCTGGAGGAACTGCCAAACTGATTTCCAGAGTGGTTGTACCAGCTTGCAATCCCAGCAGCAGTGAAGACGTGTTCCTCTTTCTCCACAACCTCTCCATGATCTGCTGTCACCTGAGTTTTTTTTATCCTAGCCATTCTGACTGGTGTGAGGTGAAATCTCAGGGTTGTTTTGATTTGCATTTCTCTGATGACTAAGGATGTTGAACATTTCTTTAGGTACTTCTCAGCCATTCAGTATTCCTCAGTTGAGAATGCTTTCTTCAGCTCTGTACCCCATTTTTTAATAGGGTTATTTCGTTCTCTGGAGTCTAACTTCTTGAGTTCTTTGTATACATTGGATATTAGCCCTCTATCAGATATAGGATTGGTAAAGATCTTTTCCCAATTTGTTGGTTGCCATTTTGTCGTATTGACAGTGTTTTTGATAGCATATGTCTTAACTTGTACTCCATCTTGTACTCCTTTTCCTTTTCTTGAGATGGGGTTTAGTCTTGTGTAGCTCAGGCTGGCCCTAGACTCCTGATGTTCATGCCTCCACCTCCCAAGGGAGACTCATATTTTTATGGACAATTCATAAGCTGGAACAAAAATCTTCCTTTTATGTAGAAAGAAAATAATGTTATAGAATTTATATAACATGCTAGTAAAGAAAAATTGCTTAATGACTATACTCTATGCTCACACATTTTTAATTGAAATGTAATTAACTTATTCTATTTTATAAATTAGTTTGAAAATGAAAAAGTAAGCTTGAAATTAGAAGAAGAAATTCAAGAAAATAAAGATTTAATAAAGGAGTAAGTAGTAATTTTACTTCCAAATTTATTATTAAAATAGTTTTTACTTGTTGAATACTTTTTTGTATTATGCATCATAGCAATAATAATTTCTGTATTAGTGTGTGGGGAGCCTAGAAAGCCCTGAGTGGTTGTGCAGGGAGTGGATGACACTCTGAGTAAATGTGTATTGTTTGATGTAGCTAAGCTTTAGACCCTTGAGAGTGGTGAAGCCTTCCCAGTGTGAGGCATGAGGGATAACAAAGCTTTTCTCTGGTCTAAGAGAGAATGTTAACTGTATGCAAGTGAGAATGTTTATCAGTGTTTGACCAGTGGGTTCAAACACTGGTAACTGTAGCTTCTTCCTCCTGAGTGATTAATACCTGAGACTGCTCCCCTACAGAGTCCTCCTACCAAGACTATCTAGCTCCTGGTGTGTTGTACATACACTTACTATGTTTATTATATAAGTTCATGTTATCATATATACAATATAACATTTTATAACGATATAACTATAATTATATGTAATGTATACTAAAAAACATACTTATGTAATAAATATTTATATATAAATGTTACATATTATACAAAATATATGAAATATATGATCTCTATATCATAAAAATATGAGATAGTTAAATGAATATTTATTGTGTACAGCACAGTTGTTGCATAGATGGTAAATCTCCATCAAAGTGAGTGCAGCTCACCTGATGCTGGCTTTTTTATATATGTGCCTGTGTGTCCTTTCTTCATTCCTTTGCCACTTCAATTAGGTTTCCAGGACTAAGCCATCAGGTCATGGCATTTGTGCTATGGAAAAAAAGAAAGTATACCCATTTTACCTCTTTAGATTTAGCAAGCTGGCTAATGATGAATAACTTTTCACTTTCTAAAATGTCAGGGGACAGGAAGAATTATTTCCTGGAATCAAAAAAGATTCTTTAAAACTTAGTATCTTAACTACCTTGGCATATTGCCCGTCTACCTGTATTATTGTTTCCCTAGAAGCAGCACTTAAGAGTCAGCTCAATTTGGAACTTCTTTTCCCTCTGAAATGCCTTTTAAAAAAAATCCTTTTGGTCTGTAATAAATTCATTTGTTCTAAAAAAATTAAATGTTGAAAAATTAAACTAAATTGTTCTTTATATTAGTAAATTATTACAGATTTTTAAAATTAACTTTATTTCTATGTAACTTATTTATTAATATCAAATACTAATTTTCACCATTTGCTTCTGTTCATGATTTCTTAACCAAGTCTTCATTTTACCTTCCAGAATGTGCGCTGCACCCAACAATAAAGTGTTTTTTTAAAAATCACAGCTCCCAAAGTTGAACATTCACTATAGCCACCTACATGCTTGTTATTGGCAAAGTATTGGCTTATTATTGGTAGCTTGTTTCAATTACTTTTCATGACAAGTTTTTGGAAAGTATTTGTTCAAGCACCTTCAAAAGACAGGTTTTGTTGCACCTGGGAGAGCCCAAGGACATGCCAGGTTCTGCTGCCCCTGATCTCTGCTGCTGGCCATGCAGCATAATCTGCTTGCACTCTGTGGTGCTCTTATTTACACAATACCTACTGAGAAAATTAACCTTTTGGTTTTGAAGGTTAGGCTTTGTGCTTTTTTCTTTTCTTTCCCTTCTTTCCTTCCTTCCTTTCTTTTTAACATCTGTTAGAAGCTTGAGTCATCTTGGATAAGGGAGCCTCTATCAGATTAAATTGTGGGCAAGTTTGGTACATTTTCTTGATTGATTATTGATGTGGGAGGGCCTAGCCACTATGGGCAGTGCTATTTTGGGCAGGTGGTCTGGCTGTTAAAGGAGGCTGAGTAAGGAGCAAGCTATGAGGAGCAAGCTAGTAAACCAGCATTGCTCCATGTTTCTTGCCTTTGTACTTGCTTGGGTTCCTGCTCTGATTTCCCTCAGTGATTGACTTGGAGGTCAAAGTCCTTCTAGTTGCTTCTAGTCGTGGTATATCATAGCAATAGAACTC
Organism: Mastomys coucha; assembly: GCF_008632895.1. Lineage (NCBI taxonomy): Eukaryota > Metazoa > Chordata > Mammalia > Rodentia > Muridae > Mastomys > Mastomys coucha. The sequence continues at coordinate 50,873,352 of NW_022196898.1, read as the reverse complement.
AAACTAGAACCGGAATCAAGAACAGCTTAGGAATAATTAGTAAGTGAAAAGTTTAACCCTGTACACTTCTTATCATTTCTCCTAGACAAATCTGGAACTTTTTTGCTGAGAGGGTATTCATAGTAATACTAACTTGCTAGAGAATGGGAAGGAGCTGTTCCTTTTCCTTAGAGGAGGAAAGCAGTTAAGTGATTTGTCAGTAGTACAGTCTCTACTATTGTTGATTGGTACTGAGTGATATACAGTGTATACAAAATTAATGTTTAAAAATTTTTCTAAAATTTTAACTATATCTCATAACTTTCTTGTATGATTTTGCTTTCAGATCAGATTACACTTAGGGAAACTTTTTTTTTTTTCTCCAGGAATAATGCTACAATACATTGGTGTAATCTACTCAAGGAAACCTGTGCTAGATCTGCAGAAAAAACAAATAAATGTAGGTATCTTTCTTATTTTATGTGGTTTTTATGAATTTATTATTCATTTAATGGTGGAGACAGGAGGAGAACCTGCCTTTTCAGTTTTGAACTACTTTTTTTATTGGATATTTTCTTTATTTACATTTTAAATGTTACCACCTTTTCCAGTTTCCCCCACCCAGAAACCTCCTATCTCATCCCCACCTTCCCCTGCTTCTATGAGGGTGTTCCTCCACTCACCCACCTACTTCTGCCTTCCTACCTTGGCATTCCCCTATTCCCTTACACTGGGGCATCAAGCCTTCACAGGACCAAGGGCCTCTCCTCCCATTGATGCACAAAAAGGCCATCTTCTGTTACATATGCGGCTGGAGCCATGGATCCCTTCACGTGTACTCTTTGGTTGGTAGTTTAGTCCCTGGGAGCTCTGAGGGGTCTGGCTGATAGATATTATTGTTCTTCCTATGGGGTTGCAAACCCCTTCAGTTCCTTCAGTCCTTTCTCTAACCTCCTCCATTGGGGACCCTGTGCTCAGTCCAGTGGTTGCCTGCGAACATCTGCCTCTGTATTTGTCAGGCTCTGGCAGAGCCTCTCAGGAGACAGCTATATCAGGCTCCTGTCAGCATGCACTTCTTGGCATCCACAATAGTGTCTGGGTTTGGTGACTGTATATATGGGATGGATCCCCAGGTGGTGCAGTCAATGGATGGCCTTGGCTTCATTCTCTGCTCCACACCTTGTCTCCATATTTCCTCCCGTGAGTATTTTGTTCCCCCTTCTAAGAAGGACCAAAGCACCCACACTTTGGTCTTCCTTCTTCTTGAGCTTCATGTGGTCTGTGAATTGTATCTTGGATATTCAGAGCTTTGGGGCTAATATCCACTTATCAGTGAGTGCATTCCATGTGTGTTCTTTTGTGATTGGGTTACCTCACTCAGGATGATTATTTTCTAGTTCAATCCATTTGCCTAGGAATTTCATGAAGACATTGTTTTTAATAGCTGAGTACTACATTGTGTAGATGTATCAGTGTACATTTCTGTATCCATTCCTCTGTTGAGGGACATCTGTGTTCTTTCCAGCTCCTGGCTATTATAAATAAGGCTGCTATGAACATAGTGGAGCATGTGTCCTTGTTATATGTTGGAGCATCTTTTGGATATATGTCCAGGAGTGGTACAGCTGGGTCTTCTTATTTTAGAACTTTCAGATGTGCTGTCAAGCTGCTAGTGTATGCTGTTTCCAATTTCTTTTTGGAGGCACTTAGAACTATGAGTTTTCCTCTTAGCACTGCTTTCAGTGTGTCCCATAAGTTTGGGTATGTTGTGCCTTCATCTTCATTAAATTCTAAAAAGTCTTCAATGTCTTTATTTCTTCCTTGATCATGTTATCATTCAGCTTGCATGTATATGTGGGTTTTCTGTTGTTTTTGTTGTTACTGAAGACCAGTCTTAATCCATGGTGATCTGATAGGATACATGGGATTATTTCAGTCATCTTGTATTGGTTGATGCCTGTTTTGTGACCAATTATATGGTCAGTTTTAGAGAAGGTACCGTGAAGTACTGAGAAGAAGGTATATTCTTTTGTTTTAGAACTAAATGTTCTTTAAATATCTGTTAAATCCATTTGGTTCATAACTTCTCTTAGTTTCATTGTGTCTCTGTTTAGTTTCTGTTTCGATGATCTGCCCATTGATGAGAATGGGGTGTTGAAGTCTCCCAGTATTACTGTGTGAGGTGCAATGTGTGCTTTGAGCTTTAGTAAAGTTTCTTTTATGAATGTAGGTGCCCTTGCATTTGGAGCATAGAATTCAGAGAGTTCATCTTGGTAGATTTTTCCTTTGATGTGTATGAAGTGTCTTTCCTTATCTTTTTTGATAACTTTTGGCTGGGTGGGGGTTTTTGTTTCCCTGGTTCCTGTGTGGGGGGGTCCCAGTTATGATGGTGGCCTCAACTGTGATCCTGAGTGTGTCCGATCTCCAGGGAGTCTAGCTTTGTTTGTGATCCTGGACGTTTCAGAGCACCTGGGAGTTGTATTCCCTCTGTGTGTTTCAAGAGTGGGTCTGCTCCAGGTGCCAGTTCAGACTGGAAGGAATCCATGCCATTGGCTGCGTGGGTGTTCCTGTATCCCTGGATCCTGGGGGACCCATTTACTCCAGGTGTTGTGGCAGACGCTGTGGTATCCTCACCTGTGATTCTGGGCATGTTAGAGCACCTTGGATTCCAGTTTTTGGACTTTTGATTTCAATGAATTTTATGTATCTCAGACCTTACTTAGGTAAGTAGCAGCCAAGTCTTTCTTTTTGAAAGGTAATAAATGTCAAGAAGTACATATATTTGCAGTTAATATTTGTCTCATTCATTAAAATGTGATTTTTTTTTGAGACAAGGTTTCTCTAGCCCTGGCTGTCCTGGTACTAAGTGTAGACCAACCTGGCCTTGAACTCAGAGATCCTCATGCCTCTGCCTCCTAAGTATTTGAATTGAAGGTATGAGCCACCATCACCTGGCTTAAAGTGTGACTTTAAGACTACCCTGTTCTGTCTAGAACTATCATGACATTGGATCAAGAATAAGATGTATAGCCATGTCCATAATAGGAAATAATAATGCTGTGGGGTAGGCATGGTATAGTAACACATTTTATAACTACATTAAGGTCAGTAATAGAGTGCACGCAGGACATTGGTACCATCAAAATATAAGGAGTTGAAAATTTTCATTTAGCAATGAATCATTTATAACACTGTAGACACTAATTTGTAGAATGCAGCTATAAACAAGTCTGCATTGCTAGTTGTATAAAAGTATATCACACATTAATTATATAATACTTGAATATATGAGCAAGCATTACTGCTTTTTAAAGTTTTTAGACTATATTTTAAGTTTCTATTTAAAAATGTGCATTCATATTAAATAAAGTTAGCTTTAAAACAGCTTGGTGCAAGTTCTTCAGTGGTATTCTAGAAGAAGGCATTGTTACCATAGATATGATAGCTCCATCTGTGTTCTTACACCTGAAAACCTTCCAATGGAGCAAGATGCGGAAGTAGAACACAGTGATGTTTATTATCTTGATACTGTGTATGCTTCAAATAAATTGTATACATCTTTATTTTAAGCAGAAAATTGAAATAGTAAAAGAAGAAAAAGAATAGAAAATACTAGGTATAGTGATACAGTCCTTTTCAATCCTAGCATTCAGGAAACTAAGGCTGAAAGATGCAAGTTTGAGGACGGCATGGGCTATGTAGTTGGATTCTGTCTCAAAGGACAAAGGAAAAAAGTGCTTATTAAATAAGGATGTAAAGGAAGAAACTGCTTTTGTATAGCTGTACAATATTTTGTTTTGATTCTTGTAGAAATTAAAGTTTATAATGTAAAACAGCTGCAACAAGCTTAGGTTAATTTATTATTAAAGGAAAAACAAACCCCAAACTTAGTGTAGTCTAAATGGGCAGGTTACCAGTGGTATGTAGTAATGTTCTAGGCCTTCACATTCACTTATCCCTCACTCAGTAAAACTACGTAGATTACATTTTAGACTAAGTAAGAATAAGGGTAAGAAGGCTAGCTTGGGGGGCACATGCCTATAATTGGAGGACTTGGGAGGTAGAGGCAGGATTTTGAATTCAAGGCCAGCCTGAGCTACATAGTGAGACCTTGTTTTAAAAAAGTGAAGGTCTGAGTATAGATTAGTGCTAGAGTACTTGCCTAGCATGCTTAAGGCCCTGTGTTTGATCCTTGTACTGAAGAATTTTTAAAAAATTTACCTTGATGTATTCCTTCTTTGACATTCATCTTTACACAGATCTGGATTTCTTACCTATGCTACTTCTTTCTCTCTAAAGAACTTGTAACATTTTTGAAGCCTGTGTAGTGACAGTGAATTCTCTCACGTTGTTTAGAGAAAGTTTAAAAGATTAAAATACACTTATTTATTCTGTGGGTGTATATGTGCACACGTGTACTATGGCACATTTGTGGAGGTCAGAGGACAGCTTATGGGAGTTGATTGCTCTGATTCACCATGTAGGACAGGCTATCATTGAGCCTCAGTCTTCTAATCTGAGCCTTGCAAATAAAAATGTTTTTATTTACTTTCATTTATAATTTGTTTTTATATTTTTATTTATTTTATAATTCTTTGTTTCTTTATTGGAATTTTTCCTTTAGTTTTTTTTAAACTTTTATTGCATTATGATGAGAAAAGTTGCATGATTTTAATTTATCTGAATTTGTTAACATTTAAAAACATTTTAAGTAAGTAGAATTAAATCACATTCTTGTTTGCCTTTTGTACCCCAACTCCTCCTAGAGTCCCCCTTCAATACCTACAATATCTTTTTTATCATATTCTTTAAAATGTATAAAATCTTATAACAATAAAAATGAGTATTATAAAAGTATTGGATTGTTTGATATAAAACAATCAATTTAACAGTCATATGTAGATGCTTGTCTACGGCAATACTGAAAATACATACATTTTTCTTGATATAAATTTTAAATAACTCCAAACGTATTAACCTCACTACTAATATTTTCTTAAATGAACATAAATAAGGTGTTTTTGTTTGTTTTATGTTTAGTAGAGCTTAAAATCTTGGCTCTTACTGTGGTAACTTGATACAAGAGTTACAAATGTCAAGCAAAGCATTCAGTCTTACTCTTTGTTCTCTTACAAACCCCCTCCCAATTTAATTTTCTACATTTCTTTTGGGTATATAAATACTTTTAAAATATGTAAGCTGTTCTGAAAACCATAGTATAGTATAAAAACATGAAATAAACAATACTGCTAATAGAGAGGCTGAGATAGGAGAAACAAGATCTCAAGCCCCTTATGTTGTACACAGCAAGACATTGTCACGAACAAACAAGCTGAAAGTGTATATGGATTGTAAATATTGGACCTATTTCTCCAGTTACCAAATTAGAGAGACCATTGGATGACAGTCAATAAATTTCTAATTCCTCATATTTTTGGATTTCAATCAATTAGGATATGTTTTTAATATTAATTTTCATATTAAGATATTAAGAAAAAGTAATTGTTACTTCCTGTTGTTTTTGTTGTAAGAGGTGGAATTAGGTTTGTGTGGATTTGTTGAAAGATTACTTTCTTCTTCTAGGGTGTAGTTTTGCTTGTCTACAGCAATACTGAAAATACATATGTTTTTCTCAATATAAATTTTAAATAACTGCAAACATATTAACTGTATATTTCAAAATAATATATCACTGCTAGTATTTTCTTAAATGAACATAAATATATAAAGTCTTTTTGTTTGTTTTGTATTTAGTAGAGCTTAAAATCTTGGCTCTTACTGTGGTACAAGCCCAAAATAAGAACAATTTTTACACATTGGATTTCATTGTAGTAAGGCTGTACTTCAATGACCCTCACATCACCAAAGGATTTTACCTCCATTGTAGCTAAGCTGAGAGTTGATAGTTCTGCTGGGCCAAGAAATGAATTGTAGGCAGGATTTTTGGATACAGATATTTGACTTGAGTGATTGTCTTCATTCTCAGCCCACAGAGAACAGGTTACATTCATTTAAGAAATGGTGTGTGTTTAAGATGGTCCATTCATGAAGTCATTCACCAACTGTATAGAAGAAAGCAAAGATTCCCAACTTAAAGGGCCAGTAAATATCCAACAAAATTATAGAAGAAAACTTTCCTAACCTAAGGAAAGAGATGTTCATTGTTTCAATGAACAATGGTTCTACTTGGAGGGTGGCAAAGGCATTAGGTGAGGTAAGAATTTGGTTCCTTGGCTATGATAATTTGGAAAAGCATTCATCTCAGAGAAAGAGTAACTCATAAAGTTCTCTTCTTCAAACTTGATACAAGAGTTACAAATGTCAAGCAAAGCATTCAGTCTCACTCTTTGTTGTTCTCTTACAAGCCCCCTCCCAATTTGTCTACATTTCTTTTGGGTATATAAATACTTTTGAAATATGTAAGCTGTTCTGAAAACTATAGTATAGTGTAAAACACGAAATAAGCAATCCTACTAATAGAGAGGCTGAGATAGGAGAAGCAAGATTTCAAGACCCTTATGTTGTACACAGCCAGACACTGTCACAAACAAACAAGCTGAAAGTGTATATGGATTGTACAATATTGGACCTATTTCTCCAATTACCAAATTAGAGAGAACATTGGCTGATAATCACCAAATTTCTAATTCCTCATATTTTTGGATTTCAATCAATTAGGATATGTTGGTAATATTAATTTTCATATTAAGATATTAAGAAAAAGTAATTGTTATTTTCTGTTGTTTTTGTTGTAAGAGGTGGAATTAGTTTGTGTGGATTTGTTGAAAGATTACTTTCTTGCTTCTTCTAGGGTGTAGTTTCTTTCCTTATGTTGGTGTTTTCCATTTATTATCCTTTGTAGGGCTGGATTTGTGGAAAGATATTGTGTAAATTTGGTTTTGTCATGGAATATCTTATTTTCTCCATCTATAGTAATTGAGATTTTTGTTGGTTATAATAGTCTGGGTTGGCATTTGTTTTCTCGTAGGATCTGTATGACATCTGCCCAGGATTTTCTACCTTTCATAGTCTCTGGTGAGAAGTCTACCGTAATTCTGATAGGCCTACCTTTATATGTTACTTGACCCTTTTCCCTTACTGCTTTTAAAATTCTTTCTTTGTTTAGTGCATTTGGTGTTTTGGTTATTATGTGATAGAAGGAATTTGTTTTCTGGTCCAGTGTATTTTGAGTTCTGTAGGCTTCTTGTATGTTCATGGGCATCTCTTTCTTTAGGTTAGGGAAGTTTTCTTCTATAATTTTGTTGAAGATATTTACTGGCCCATTACATTGGGAGTCTTCACTCTCTTCTATACCTATTATCCTTAGGTTTGGTCTTCTCATTGTGTCCTGGATTTCATGTATGTTCTGGTTAGGAGCTTTTTGCTTTTTGCATTTTGTTTGACTGTTGTGTCAATGTTTTCTATGGTATCTTCTGCCCCTGAGATTCTGTCTTCTATCTCTTGTATTCTGTTGGTGATGCTTGCATCTATGACTCCTGATTTCTTTCCTAGGTTTTGTATCTCCAGGGTTGTCTCTCTTTCTGATTTCTTTATTATTTCTATTTCCATTTTTAGACTCTGGATAGTTTTGCTCATTTCCTTCTCCTGTTTGATTGTGTTTTCCTGTAGCTCTTTAATGGATTTTTGTATTTCCTCTTCAAGGGCTTCTAGCTGTTTACCTGTGTTCTTCTGTATTTCTTTGAGGGTGCTATTTATGTCTTTCTTTTGTTTTTGTTTTTTGTTTTTTTTTGAGACAGGGTTTCTCTGTGTAGCCTTGGCTGTCCTAGAACTCACTCTGTAGACCAGGCTGGCCTCGAACTCAGAAATGCGCCTGCCTCTGCCTCCCAAGTGCTGGGATTAAAGGCGTGCCCCACCACCGCCCGGCTTATTTATGTCTTAAAGGCCTGTATCATCATCATGAGAAGTGATGCTATATCTGAATCTTGCTTTTCCAGTGTGATGGTGTGTCCAGGACCTGCTATGGTGGGAGAATTGGGTTCTG